>NC_046154.1:26142714-26185214 GCF_011064425.1 Rattus rattus | reverse complement strand
AAAGACTGAGGCATTGCTACTGAAACTGATGCCCTAGCAGAAAATACCAGGAGCAAAGGGGCCTCAGAGTTGACCCAGCCAAAGTATTATCTGGCAAGTAGACAGGGGAGTGAGCACCCACTTTCTTGGGTCTTTAACTGCGAATTCACCACACACCCAGCACATGTGGAGTCTACACAGCTTCATTCACTCATCAATACATGCAGACACTTATTGGCAAAACCCACCAGCATCAGTGAGGGAAAGCAGGCAATAAGTAAGTAACCCATTAAAGATGCTACATTGGAGTGATAAGTGACATAGAGAAAAGCAGAAGAGGAAGGAGGTGAAGTGTTAGCTGGGCCTGGTGGTTCACACCTTTAATCCCAGAGCTTGGGGAGTGTGTGTGTGTGGGGGGGAGGATCTCTGTGACTTTGAGGCCAGCCTGGTCCGTAGAGTAAGTTTCAGGACATCCAAGGCAACATAGAAAATAGAAAGACCCTGTCTCAAAAACTGTGTTTAAATTAAAACTGATGGTTGAGGGGTCTGTGCATGTGAGTGCAGTGCCCAGAGGTCAGTAGATCCCTGGAGCTGGACTTAAGGCTGAGCCACGTGATGTGAGTGCTGTGAACTGGACTAGGGTCTCTGCCAGAGCACTACACTCTTACAGCTGGGCAGTCTCTCCTGCCCACTGTTCCAATTTTAAATAAGATAATCAGAACAAGCCTCACTAAGAAGATGTTGAAACAAAAGTTTTACAATGAAACAATAAGACAAAAGGTATTTATAGAAGGCTGGATGTTCCCCCACCATCCAGTGCAAAAAGCCCCAGGGTGGAAGGTGCCTGAGAGGATAAGCCAGTCATTAACAGAGTCAGGGGAAGAGGGCAGGCACAGACTAATCACCAGTGTGTGCTTAGACCCCCTTAAGTTTACGAGCATGAGGTAACATCCTTGTCCTTGCCTTGTCTCTGGAAATCGGGAAATCCTAAATGTGACTTGGGTAAATGAGTGGGCAGTCGCCATCAAGAGGTCACTCCCTGAACTCAATGAACTGTTTTCTGACTCGCCTTTTCTTCTCCTAATATCGACTGGCCATAGAGAAGCCACAGTAATCACCCCAGTGTGTCAGCTCTGGATTAATCACTTCACACGGATTATACAAAGTGGTGCCCAAGTCATTGGTGGAAAGGCACTAATCTGCTTCCCCCTTGATAACAGGATATGCTGGAGCTTACTGAGGTCAAGCCATGGCTGGGGCTCAGATTATTGTTGTTATTATTATTATCATTATTATTATATTTATTTTTACTCTATGTGTTAAGTGTTTTGCTTGAGTGGATGTGCACCACATGGGTGCTTCGTGCCCACAGAGGTCAGAATGGGGGCATCAGATTCCCTGGAACTGGAGTTACAGAGGTTGTGAACCACCATGTGGGTTCTGCGAGTCTTGAGCCCAGGTCCTCTGCAAGAGCAACAAGAGCTCTTTCCACCGAGCCATCTCTCCAGCCCTGAGACTACGACTTAAACAGGGTCTCTTGTAGCCCAGGATGGCATCAAACTCACTATATAGCGAAAGTTAACCTTAAACTTCTCATCCTCCTGCCTCCACCTCCTGAGTTCTGGGAATACAGGGGTGTGCCGCTGGGCCGTGCTGGGGTCATGTGATGTTGGAGATGCTGGAAATCCAACCCAAGGCTCAGGCTTGCCAGGCAAGTTCCCTGCCAGCTAAGTTATGCCTCCCAGCCTTAGGACTCCGCCTTTAAACCTGTCGAGAAATAGGAACCCGTGACTGCTGCAAACCCTACTTTCATAAATCCACACAGAGGCAGCAAAGATGGTGACCCCTAAAGCCTGGCGGAGGGAGACCTGGAGAAGCTGCCACAGTCTGGGTTGTTGGCCAGGTTTTCTCTTTGAAGCCTTTCTGGCCTCTGCAGAAGTCTGCGTCATCCTTATCGAGTCCCAAGGAACTCACAGGCCATCTCTGTCCCTTTGACCTAGACCTGGGTAGGGTAGGACCCTCTGAGCATCTGCCTTTCCAAAGAGCGTGCACAGTGGCATCTAATCAGGGGACTCTGCAGAAGAGAAACGATCTTAGGTGAGGCGAAGACTGGGATGCTGAGCCTCTGGCTTCCAAACTGGTCTATCAGGTTCCATTTCTTCTCCAACGAGAAACCTATCAGACAGGCGGGTGGCACGCACCTGTAATCTCGGCACTCAGGAGGTGGAGCGGGAGTATGTGAGTGGAAGGGTAGCATGGGTCATGTAGAGAGAGCCAAACCAGCCTAGAATACAGATCAAGACCCTATTTCAAAATTCCAAAGTGCAGGACGGACGAGAGAGATGGCTCAGCGGCTAAGAGAATTTGCTGCCCAGTCATGCGGATCTGAGTTCATATCCGGCACCCACAGAAGGTGGATGTGGTCTGAGTGCTGCTTTAACTCCAGCACGGTAGGGTATGGGGCAGAGACGGGAAGATCACTGAGGCTTGCTGGCTGCCAGCCTAGATGAACAACGGGAGCGTCACACTCAGAGAGAGACCATGTTTCAAAGGCGTAAGACAGAGAATGGTAGGAGATAGCCAGTGTCTTTCTCTGGCCTTCAGTAAACACACAGATATGCACATATACCACTACATATATACTATACAACTACATACACACACACACACACACACACACACGCGCGCACACACACACACACACACACACACATATGCACACACCAAATCCAAGAAGAAAGAAAGGAACCATATTAAACTCTAGGTGAGATGGGGCAGACATTTAAGAGGTAGCAGTTTGTGAACCCCTAGAGCTCAAGGGGCTGAGGCAGGAGGATTGCTGTAAGTTGAAGGGAAGCCTGTACTACAGTTGCAGTGACAACAGCAGCCCACGCTTGGGGAGTTACTGGAACGTCCTCTTCCCCATCAACGTCTTCACAGCAATCCCTGCCCCATCCACAGCAGGGGAAACTGAGGCTCACAGACGTGAAGCCGGCACCAGAGCATACACACACATTAAGGAGCCAGAGCAGGGAGTCCAGAGAGACATCCTTCTGGCGACACTGACTACCACTCCAATCTCAGGGTCCCATTTCTGCATGCAGAAGGGATCCAGGTCTGCCCTGGCCCTGGCCGTCAGAGATATAGACCTTCATGCCTAGCGCCTGTCTCCATGCCAGAAGAAAGGGACCCTGATCGTCAATTTCCAGGGGGAAAAAAGCTACAACTTTCCCAAACGTTTGTCCTTGTTTCCGGACCCCTGTTGGCTTTGGCCTCCAACCAGAGAGAGTCATCTAGGGTAGGGGACAGAGGGTGCCTAGGCTTCAGGACTGAGAGTCCTTGGGCCTGAGGCCAAGGGTGTCAAAGGGCAGGAGGCGAGCTAGTTCAGCCGAGGGCCAGGACCCCCTGGAGACTTAAGCTTGTTTCTTACTCTTTTCCTTCCTTTGTAAGCAGTGTGGCTGCCAGGACAGGCAGGGGAACCTTGGGCGGGGATGAGGAGGTGGAGAGGTTTCATGATTATCTCATTAGCGCTCCTGTGTGCGGATGCCCAGTGTAGACACTGGGCCAGTTTCGGGGGACCACGTCACTGATGCCTTTGAGGAAAGCCAGCGTGCCCCCATTCCCCCGAGGTGGAAACTCAGGTCCAGAGAGAGCAACAGTGCCTGAGGCCACATAACTTGTCAGTGACAGAGATGGCAGAGAGCCCAAATTGTTGGCCTCTAAAAAGGGTTACCTGGGGTGGGGATGAGAAGGGAAAAGGCAGAGACATGAAGGGACAGTGTCCAAAGGCCCAGGGCCATCTCAGGGAGCACAGCAAACAGGTGCAGGGTTTCAGGAAGGTGTGGGGAATCAGTCCAATCGCCACATAGTGCGATCCCACTCCCTGTCCAGCTTCACCTCCCATCTCTACCCCTCCCTTTCTGGTCCAGCCACGCCCGTGTTTTCCACCCTGAACATACTATACCGTAGACTGAAACTTCTTACATAGGCTGTGACCAGTGCCTGAACGGTTGTTCCCTCCACTGCGACCAAGAGAACTCATCGTCTGGCTCTCTGTCCCTCCCTCTGACTCCTAGGAATTGCCCTGATGCTCTGGGCTCACTGTGCACCTGAGAGGCAGGAACCCACAGGGGTCACCTGCACCCCTAGAATCTAACCAAGCCCATGCTTCATAGTCATATATCATCTAGTTGTCTTTTGTCCCTGGATCTGAGAGACAGGCAAAAATGGGTTTTTCTATCTGTGTGTTCAAGGAAAGGAAGGGTAAGAGAGGGGGGACATAGGCCTAGAACCCTGGGTTTCTCTGAACCACACAGGCCTTGCTGGGTACCAACACCAAAGACCCACCAAAGTCACACAAAGAAACCCCTAAGAGAGCAGAAAGAATCCTAATGGCCGTGAACCAAGAGCCTTCGTGTCCAGCTCAGGCACAGCAGTTGAAGAGGGAAGTTAGTGAGACGCAGATAAATGGCTTCCTTCCCCACGCTACTCCATCTCCTCTGCTCAGGTGTACCCCTCAGCCCAAGTATCCACTGGATCCAGTCACCCCCAGACCCCAAGGCCTCACTCTCACCCGGGTCCTCTCTCGCCTGTCCACTGCAGTCCACCCTTACGGGGCCCTGCCTCTGACACAGACCTAACGTCTCCCACTGCTCCATGGCATAGTTCCCGGCAGAAACTCTCAGCATCCCCTAAACAGGTGGCCCTGCTTCCGCTCTCCCTGTGGAATATGCAATGGCTCCCCGCTGCCTTAGAGTCAGGCCCTCCAATTTTCCTGAGCCTGTCTTTGCGGGCACATTTCCCCAGGTGCTGCCCCTGGCTCTACATCTTAGAATGTATAGTTCCTCCCAGTAGGGATGGTCTTTCTCTCAGTCTCTGCCTGAGAACACTTATTCGCGCCTCAGTCTCAGTCAGAGTTGGACTCGGTGGTTTCAGGGCCCTTCAGCCCAATTAGACTCTGAGCTTTCCCAGCGGCAGAGGAAAGGGTCTGTATTGAGTCAGCTCTAGCCCTCTGCCAGCATAGAGCCTGGCACAGAATGGGCACCAGGAAAAGCAGATGGCTAGGAAACAGAGGCACATTCTTACTTCCACAAAGCCACCTCCCTCCCTTTACCCTACAAGTTCCTTTGCAACCTGTCAAACTAGACTTGCTATTCACCTGCTCCCAGCAGTGCCCTCCCAGACCTGATTTCCACTGTCCCAAGATGGACGTCTTTGCATTCCTGAAGGATGCCCATAATCATAATTAGAGTAATAACAACCACCACCACCATGTATTGGGTGTTCGTTGTGTGTCTGGTTATTTAATCCTCACAAGAACCCTAGGAGGAAGGAGATTTTTTCATTGTACTCGCTTACAGTTAAGGAAGTCATCTGGCCTAAGGTCACATGACGAGTAAGAAAACAGTGCAGGGGTCACAGCCAGGTCTGTCTGACCTGCAAGCCACCCTGCTGCCCAGCAGCTTCCTGGTTTTTATAATCTCACCTCCCAGAGTTGAGAGCAGCCGCCCCCAGCAGCCTGGAGCTGGCTAACGAAGACGTACAGAGAAGGCACTGACACTATCCTGCTGTTTTACGATGGCTCAAGGGTTCAGAGCACGCACATGGTGGCTAACGACAGTCTGGAACTCCAATTCCAGAGGGTGTGACACCTTCTTCTGGCTTCTGAGGGCAGCGGGCACACACGTTGTGCATAGACATACATGCAAGCAAAACACCCATACATATAAAATAAAAAACAAATACTTTGTGTAGGAAAACAGAGTCACTGTTCAGAGGGTCACTGGGAGGACGACAAGAGATAATGTGCCTGGAATTGTAGACAGGGCCAGTGAAAGAGAGGAGACAGTTCAGTGGGGAAGGCTTGACACAGACCTGAGCTCAATGCACGGGGAAAGGAACCAACTCCCAAAATTGTCCTCTAACTTCCCTTGTGTGCAGTGTTACAGAAGCATCCGACCTGTCCAATATCTATCTATCTATCTATCTATCTATCTATCTATCTATCTATCTATCTATCTTTCTGACACACACACAAATAATAATAGCAATATAATTTTAGGGTTGGGCTCAGTGGTTAAGAGCACTGACTGCTCTTCCAGAGGTCCTGAGTTCAATTCCCAGCAACCACATGGTGGCTCACAACCATCTGTAATGGGATCTGATGCCCTCAGAAGACAGCTACAGGGTGCTCACATACAGAAAGTAAATAAATAAATCTATAATAATAATAATAATAATACAATAAGTTAAAATGATTAAAATAGGGTTGGGGATTTAGCTCAGTGGTAGAGCGCTTGCCTAGCAAGCACAAGGCCCAGAGTTCAGACCCCACCCACAAAAAAAAAAAAAAAAAAAAAAAAAAAAAAGAAAAAAAGAAAATGATTAAAATAGAACAGCAGATAAGCAGACTGTGGAAAACAAAAGTAATAGGCAGTAGCAAGTATGACGCGAACTTCTCAGGTCACCTACACCTAAGAGGACAAAATTCTCCAGGCCCCTTCTCCCAGCTAAAGCTGAGGACCAATGAGGCTAATACACTGTTCACTTACCTGTTTGAGTTAACTCTCCAAGAGAAGAGCCTTTTATTAACCCTATTCCACACATCAGACAACCAAGAAGGGCGACTGAGTCAAGTCACACAGCAAATCACGCCAGGCAGAGCCCAGTCTGTATCCCAGAGGTAGGGTGTTCAGGGGCTCCTGACTTCTGTATTCTAGTCCGGCTAATAAGAGTTAAAATTAGGAGGAAGGAGCCAAAGAATGCTTCCCAGAACCCTCTTCCGGAAGGAGCCTAGGGCTAGAGGAAGCCAAAGATTACCCATCAGTCCCATGCTGGGCCGCTTCTAGCTGCTGAGGGAAGGTCCTGTGATGTGGATGTCACAGGGAAGGTCACAAGATCCAGAGAAATTTACCCCTTGTCCAAGGCCACATCATTAGGAACGTGACTATATCTGGAACCCTGTGGAATCCCTCCTCACCCCTCCCAGCTTCACATCAAACATTCCTGCCTGCCCTTTGGGAAGTTCCCCACCAGAGCTAAGCTAAAGGCTCTGCCACGCTCTCCCAGAAGGTCCAGATGCTTAGCTCCCCCATCTGCATGACGGGCCCCACTCAGGCCCCAGGACCCACAATTCACAACTGGATGGTGAGATAAGGGTCTTATATTTTCTGAACCTCAAAGATAGTGTACACTTTGTGTCCAGTCTTACGTTTTCTGAACCTCAATGATAGTGGTTACTTTGTATCCATTAACTGGTTATTTAGTCCAACACAAAGCACATAGCTGGGTACCTTATAGATCCTCAACAAGCATCTTCATTCAGAAATGTTCACTGGGCACTACTACTACATACCATTCTATCCGTGGTGCTTAGAGACACAAGCGGGAACAGATTAAACAAAAATGCTTGCCCTCCCTGGGGCCTATGTAGAGGAGCAAATTCATGCATCTGGAAGGTATCAATATTCTCATTTTGCAGAAGTAAAAGTGTGATACAAAGAGTAACCCATTTGTAAGTATCCGCAGAAGGAGTCATCTGTCCTAAAGACCTCTGGGCCTTTCTCAGCCCAGCCCAAAATCAGTATCCATCATGTCCAATATCAAGAAAGAACGGACTTAGCTTCTTAACTCCAGATGCCCTGACCCCTTGTGCCTCCCAGTGGCCTCAGAGGCACATACACCCTTCAGAATGGCACAGGACAGCCAGTTACGTCAAAGCAGTACTCACCCACAAGTAGACGTTGTTGTCGAACAGCCAGGCAGGGGGAGACAGTGCAGCCATCGTCACAGCGGCACATGGAAGCAAAGAACAGAAGTGAGACACAGCACAGCTATCAAACTCTGGCGTCCTGATCAGCTGTACCTGGGCCAGTGGGGAACCTGTCCCCTCCTCTACCCTAACCCCAACCCAGAGCGCCTCTGGCACTCTGATGACCAGATACCAGGGAGGGAGCTATTGTCTGAAAATCCACCCTGAGTTCATCAGGTTGCCCTGGGCCCATTCTCCTGTGAGCAGTACCTGGTGCCAGGTACTGAGGATGCCGTCTGAAGTCACACAGGACCTTACCCGTGTGAACCTCTGGTGCAGCATGGAGCGGTGGTGTAAGTTTACTGAATTACCTCTGTGACGTGTGCATCAAGGAGACCTTAGGTACCTGGGGGTCAAGTCCTGCCTCCACTTACAGCTCTACCACTGGTGCCGCTCAGGCAATCTCCTAGCCTCTCCCTCCACGTTTCCTTTACTTACCTGTAACATGGAGGGCAGCATTCACCTCCACCCCTCAGGGCTATGTCGGAGTCTAAGAGTTCACATATGTAAGACTTTTTGAACAATGGTTGGCATATAATGTGTTCATAACTTGTAGCTACTGTGACTACAGGGGGCTGTGGACGGGGACTTTGGAGGGATCTGGGATGGGTGAGATCACCGTCTTCTGGACAAGAATGCTGAGGTTGGGACTGAGGGGGATGATGAAAAATGAAGTCCCAGCACAACGCCTGGTCACTATGACGAGTCTCTAAGCACTGCTGTGACCTTAGGGTGTCCTCTAGCACATCCTCACCGTGCAGGGGCTCATCAGGGCTATGGCAAATGCCCCTCCCCACAAACACACCCAGTGCTGCAGCTTTGAACAATGACCAGCCACCATATTCTCCCAATTTTACAGATGTTCCAGTTTGTTCGTCACAGTTACCTGAACACTGTGACGGTGAAATTGTTACAGTTCCCATTTTATAAACAAGGGCGGGGGGGTGAAGGGACTCCTTTCTGTGTCCTGGGTGGCATCATATGGGTCTCCAAGTCTAGTGACGTGATCAAAGCTCATGTCTGCTTGAATTCTGTTCTCTAAATTTCCCTTCATTTCTTCCCCTTGGTCTCTGTGGTTCTAGCTGCACCGCCCTGACACGCCTTTGAATGCTTTCACCTTTAACTCGATAGTCAAACAGCCAGCTTAGGGTGCAAGCTGTTCCTAGAGCCACCTCTCCTGGCTCAGTCACTGGCACCTTGACCCCTGGTCTATTCCTATAGCTTACCTCAGCCACTAATCATTAAAACATCCAGGGACGTCTGCATTCACTCAAATCCACCTTTTATAGATGAGGAAACCGAGGCCCAAAGTGGACTCAACATTACTTTTTAGTGCCCAGCTCTTGAACCTGGACAGTTTAGTAGGTATGGCCCTCTGAATAAACATCAGTGGGCTCTTAGCTCCAGGTGTCCCCTCTCTCTCTTTCTCCAGCCTGTTTCCAGCTTCCCGGATTAAACATCCCAGAACTCAGAGCTCAATCCAGAAGTCACTGGACATTTCTACAGGTTAGGACTAGGGAATGAGCTAGACAGGTAGAGTATTGGGAAATGAAGGCTTCGTGTCTTAGGGAAGACGAGGCTTCAGAGTTGGCTGCAGGTTCAAATCCCAAAGTCACAACTGTGTGACTTTGGTCAAGTCAGTTTGCTCCCATGAATGCCTGTAGAACAAGGGCAATGCTTCATGAGGGGCTAAAGATTAACCAAGTTGGTGTCACATACAAACTTAAGAAAGAAAATAGGCAAGGGCCCTAACTAACTAGAGAACAAAGCCAAAAACAGTCTGTGGGCTCATGACAGGCAACTTCAACCTAAGCCCATTCTAGCTCTTTGTACAGTAGGAGTCTGTTCTAAGCCAGGTCATGAGGTGTGATCTGTTTCTGCTGTCAAAGGTCACCAATACAGGAAACAATGACAAGGGGCGCTAGAACACACAGAGACTCAGGGCTGATTTCCCTCTTGATATTATAGAGGGAAACTGAAATCCAGGAGGAAAAGTACCTGGCCCGCAGACTATGAAAAGATAGAAGCTTGCCCTGTGATAAACCTTAGGCTCTAGGGAAATCCTGAACACACACACGCACACACACGATGTGCACAAAGACCTACCTGTCTTATAAACCCACTCTATGACTGGAGAGATGGCTCAGTGGTTAAGAGCACTGTCCAGAGGTCCTAAGTTCCAATCCCAACAACCACATGGTGGCTCACAACTATCTGTAATGGGATCTGATGCCCTCTTCTGGGGTGTCTGAAGACAGTGACAGTGTACTTAGATATAATAAATAAATCTTAAAAAAAAAACAAAAACAAAAAGCCCAGTCTACAAACCCACCCCAACCTGGGCCATGAGGCCTATGGGAGTATCCTCTCCAGTACTGTTCCTGGGAAACCTGTATGGCACACAGTAGGTGCTCAGGAGGCTTAAGAAACAACCAAGTGAGGCTTTCTGGGTCCCCTCTAGGCCTCTCTCCTTTTGTATCTTACCTCCTGACTCCCACCCTCTCTCACCCTGTGCCCAGGTCCTAACGGCTGGGCCTAGCTCCAGCTCACAGAGTGCTGGGCCTGCCCCTGTGTCAGCATCTTCCCAGCCAGCCGGGATACTCCTGCTCGATGCAGCCAGCCAGGCTCCTGGCCAGGGTCCACTCTGCAGAGAGGGCGCTGGCTCAGTCAGAGCCTTATCCCCACTGGCCTATAGGGGGGGCAACCTGGGAGTCCTGGGAGCTTCTATTGGCACCCAGCGCCTACAGAGGAAAGCCAGCTTGGTCTAGACAGTGTGACTATGTGTTGATCAACGGACAGTGGGGCCGTGGGGTGCCACCCACACATCCAGCCAGTCCACCCAAGCACCATGCTGCCGGGACCTGGCAAGCCTTAGCTGAATCTCCTCTATACACAGGGAAACCTCGGGGTTCCCCCACTCCATTCCCTTCTTAAAACACTGGCATATTCTCATAGCTGCTACCAATCTGGCCACTGCATACTTCATTTGATTCTGCTAATGCCTATAAGGTCTAGATTACTGGGGGTCAGGGGGGTACTGAGAGAGAAGATGAGTCAAGTAAGGTCACGTCAAACAGTAACAGCTGGGCTAGGATTCAAACCTAGTTCTTCTGAGTGAAAAATCTGTGTGGTACTGTTACTGCCCCTCCCTCTCCGTTCACTACAGCCTCTGGTTATTTTCTTCCCAGACCCTGCATCTCCTTCTGCAGTGTCCCTTCCCCATTCCCACAGTTAATAATTCCCTCCCCACAACGCTGTAACACCTTGTTTCTGTGCGGCCAACAGCGGCAGGTATCACAGACTGCCACTGAAGTTATTTCTGAGGTGTCTGCCTTAGGCGGGCTTTGAAGGCAAGGAGTCACCCAGCAGGTGTTTCTATCTCTCTTCTTCCTCCATTCCCAAGCAAGTCTCCCTGGCCTCCCTTCCTCCCTCACCTCAGCCTCCTGCCAGCATCGACCTCCATCCAGGCCTGTGACCCGGTGAGGACTACAAGTGGACAAGAGCTTACTAAAGTGTGGGGGAGGGGAGGCTCTGCGACATTGCTCTGGCCTCTCCCTAGCCCATTCAGTAGCTGAGGACCCAACCCGGTCTCGGCACCAAGCGACTCTCCCTGGAACTCCCAACTGCCTTAAAGCCCACCCGAAACCAGCCATTCTCCTAGAGCCTCTACGTTTAGGAGAAGGCTCCCGGGGAAGAGAAGGGAATACCTTCTCCCTGTTGCAGGAATTTAAGGGATCGGTTAAATGCAGTCATTGTCTCCCAGGGGAACCCGAGGGCCCTGGAATAACAACCCCTGAGAGAGAGTGCTCCCCTGTCCTTTCAGATTCGGCCTGGGATCCAGCGGAATAAGTCTCCGCCTCCAGCCTGCAAGGCTGCAGAGGTCCGGTCCTCCCCCAAAGAGGTGGGGCCCCCAGGAAAGTGCGGCTTGAAGACCAAGACAACTCTTTACAAACACAGAGGGCAGACAGGAAAATATGTGAGACAGGGAACTCAGAGACGACGGAGTAGGAGCCTGACCCCGAGCAGACCCAGAAGATCTGAGGCAGAGGAAGTCCCAGCCTGGACGCGAGGGCGTGCGTCCGGGCGGTGACTCAAGGGCCATCCTGACCGGCAGAGCCAGGGCCGTAGCTCGCGGGTCCCGGGTCCGGAAACTCAGAGTCAGTTACGTAAGGACCCGAGCAGGGCTCCCGGGGTCCCCCTCCCACCGCCCTCTGGGTGCCCAGGAGCACGCGGGCTCACAGGGTGGGGCTGCGCCCGGGCGCAGAGACCTGCTGCGGACGAACACCCGCGACAGGACTCCAGGTCCGGAGCGAGCTACTGCATGCCGTCTCCCGAGCTCCGCACACCCTCGACTTCGAGACTCCAGAACCCCTGGGGACCTCAAGTTTGGAGCATCAGCTCCAGAACCTCCAGCACCCCCGCCGGGGATCCCGTGACCCTCGGCTCGCAGCTCCCGGGACAGTCCGGGTCCTTGGGAGCGGGCTTCTGGGTCCTGCACCTTGTCCTTCCCAGGCACCGGGGGCCACCCCCTAAAGCGCTCCAGGCTCACCTGGGCTGCACAGGACAGGGACCTGGCAGGGACCTGGCCAGGCCGGGCCGGGCCGCGTCCTCGCTCTCCGCGGCTCTCTCCCTTTAAGAGGTTCCTGCCACTTTGCCCCGCCGGGGGCCTCCACCTGCACTGACAGGGCAACTCTGATGCGAGGCCCCGCCCTCCCCTCGGGAGGTCCTCTAATTGGTGCAGACAACTGCCAATCTTTGGGGCGGCAGGACCGGGCACAGCAGCCCGACTGTCGCAACCGGGAAGGGGCGGGGGCTGCAGGTGCGGCCAGGCCGGGACGCCCAGCCTAGAACAGCTCCTGATAGAGCCGGAGCGGTCAGGGGAGGGGAAACATGGAGTTCCTGGATTGGCTGGTATGGTCGCTGACGTCATGTTGCAAAAGTATAAAGCAATTTGCCACGTGGTGCTGACCCTAAGGCATTAGGTTGGGATGGGGGTTGTTCTAGGGGAGTTAGGGAAGTGACCTTGACAGCGGAGAGTTACCTGGATCACCTGTTTAGCTAATTCATTCTGTGTGACCTTGAACAATCCACTTCTCTGAATTTCCTCAACCAGAAACCCTCTGATGTTTTCCTGAGGATAAGTGACATTTGTTAAATACCAACCGCAAGTCTAGGACCCCAAAATGTGTCCATTAACCGGAGTTCCTGGTTTCTCTTGTGCCTGCTTTGTTCCTCTTCTCAGTGGCTTCCTCTCTCTTAATAATCTGTCCCCATCAACCCTGGAAGAGGTATGTGTAGTCACTGGCCTAAGACCCCTCTTCTTCCTCTCATTCCAGACCTGCCCTTGCTCTCTTAGTGCCAAGGTCAGGAAGCTGGCTGACTCCCAGCATGAACTCATCCTAACTAAACTACCCCACAATTTCAAAAGCTCTTCATGAGATTAAGGCCAAATCTGCCTTAGGATTCCCACCTACAAAGGGCAAACATAATCCCCCTTTTATGCAGAGGAATCAGAGAGTCAAATCGTAAAATCATGGAATGTTCACTATGCCAGGGAGCCCTGGAGAGGGAGTCTCTCGTTTGGACAAATGGGGAAACTGAGGGTCACTGAGGGCAAATAACTTCCTGAGTTTTGGTGACCTGAATGTTTGTCATGGAGGGGGAAGGGGAGAGTCACTTGGCACCAGAGAAACCTTTTGACTCCTTTAACCAGAAATCTGGATGTTTTAGGACTAGCTATATGAACCCAGTATGAAAACCTGGGACGTAGCCCCAGGCTCCCAAGCAGACCAAAACCCCTCTCTCCTGACTACCCAAGGCAGTGTTGGCATTAGTCAAAGCTAGAAACGCAGATGTAGACTGCTTAAATTAACTCAGATTTGAGTCTGCAGGTAAGCTTGTTCCCCCGGTGGGGGGCAAGAGGTAAAATACGACGTTGCGCCCACCCGATGTAGAATTACTGTGTTGATTAACTGAGAGCGAAAGGCTGCAAACACAAATATTCAATCACGGATCCGGTATTATTTTTTAATTGCTCTCATGTGTACCCATTCACGCGTGCCGCAGAGAGAGGAGACTCTGAACTCTTTAATTTGGCCTCGGTAAACAAGGGCTCCCCCTGCCAGCTGCCTCCTTTCCCCAGACTCAGTCTAAGGTCTGCCAAGAGGAAAACACCAGCCCTGGGATGGACAGAGTCGTTCTAAAGGGCTGAAGAGGCCCCACCTCTCGGCTCGGGCGCGAGGCTCCAGCTCCGTTGGGTTTTGCTGCGAGCGGGTGACTCAGCAGTGCCAGCTGCCTGGCCCTGCCTGATTAGCCTGTACGCCTATGTGTGAGCTTGTACTTGAGAATACATCTGAGAAAGTGTTTGTGAAGCTCTGTGTGGGCTGTCAGGGTACTGGGGCTGGGGGTTGGGCTGGGGAGGGTGGGTGTGACTTTACATGGGGGGGATGACTATTTGTGTCCCAGAATCACATTGCCTGGCTCTGAACTATCTGCACCTAGAGAGTTTTGTCCGGCCCCTGGAACCTCTGTGCAGAGGAACCTGTGTGTTTCCTGTTGAGGCACCGTATGGACATCCAATGCCTTCTCAGGGAACCCCGTAGGGATCCACGTTACTGAACCGCCTCTGACAGGGAATTCTTAGCGCCTCCCCTTGGGCCCTACCTGAGAGGCTCCCTGGGAGAGGTGACGTCCTGAAGGGACAGTTAACATTTCCTCGCCACTAGTATTTTGCATTCAATCTGCTCATTTTCTATCATTGAATTCTTCCAGTCAGAAATGTGTTTGACGCTCCGAGAGCTGACGGGACAGCCACGAAGTTCTGAAATAACTTCGAAGGTGGCAGGCAGGGCACAGCTTTCTTCTGGAGGCTGAAGGCTCAGTTTGCTGGGGCCTGTGGGCAACTGATAAGCTGGGGGGGGTGGGAGGGAAAGGACCTGTTTGTGTCAGCCGCCCTCCCCTTCTGAGAATGCCTGAGCCTCCTTATCTTGTCAGAGCCTGGGTGCTGTCCTCAGCTTCAAGTGGGCATGAGCTGAGTGATAAAGTTCCCAGGGAATAGAAGTGTAGAAGTGTGTGTGTGTGTGTGTGTGTGTGTGTGTGTGTGTGTGTGTGTGTGTGTGTGTATGAGAGAGACAGACAGACATGTGGGTGTACATATGTGAGAACATCTGTTTCTTCAACAGAACTTTATTTAGGGCCTTTTTCGAAGTTAACGCCCCCACCACACACACACACACACACACACACAAAGGCATGGTAGCATATCTACAATACCAGTACTTGGGGGGTTGAGGCAGGAGAATCTGTCCAAGGTCAGCGGGGCACATGAAATCCTGAAATCCTGTCTCAAAAACAAAGCAAACAAACAAAAAGTTAATCCCTGAGAGAGAGAGAGAGAGAGAGAGAGAGAGAGAGAGAGAGAGAGGAATTGGTGGGGAGGGGTGCATGCTCAGTGCCCCTGGGTCTCTAGTCATAACATCTTAGGAGGCTGAGGCAAGAAAATTGCTTAAGAGACCTTTCATAGCCTCTGCTATCCTGTCTCATAACAAATTAAAAAAATAAAATACAACCTAAATAAATAAACAAAATTTACAAGCTTCCAAGTGGGCCGGCAAGATGGCTTATTGGGTAAAGGCTTCAGCTGTCAAGCCTGAGTAGATCCCCAGGACCAGGGGGTGGAGAGAACCAACCCTCACAAGCTGACCTCTGACCTACACACAGGGGTTGGGGGTAAAAAAAAAAAAATCTTTATATTAAAAACCTGCCAGATGTAGTGGCATACACCTATAAATGCTAGCTGGAGGCAGAAGGGTCAGGAGTTCAAGGCCATTCTCAGCTACACATTGAATTCAAGATGAAGCTGAGAAGCCTCTGTAAAACTCTGTCTCCAAAAACCACTAAAACCTTCTAGTTCAACAAACAGAAATATTGACCAATAAACACCCTAAGTCCAGAGGTAGAAAGAGGAACTCAGCCAGGCCCAAGGCATGGTGGGAAAGAGGAACCGAAGGCCTGAGGCAGCCAGGCAGCTCTAACCAGCTGCAGTTTGAATCCTGCCTCTGCCTCTCCCAGGAATCTCAGCCTGTTTCTTCATCAGTCGGATGATGTAATGGCTCTCACCCCTGTCTCTCTTTCCCACTGGAGCCACTGGAAGAGAAAGCATTTGTACGTTCCTCTCTGCGGGGAGGGGAGGAGGGGGAAGCACGCCCTTGCTGTGATTCATGGCTCCTATGAGGACAGCCCTGAACTAATGTGTACTCAGAGCTGGGAAGGCAATGTGGCTCCGTCTGCAGCATGAAGAATGTTTGCTGGAGGAGGTAACCTCCCAGCTAGATTTTGTAGGATGAATTTACTACTTAGGGATGGGAGAGTACATTCCACGTGAAGGAGCAGCCTGCATAAAGACTCTAAGATAGGAAAATAGTAAAAATACATGTTCCGGGAACAAGACACACGGGCTGGCAGAGTGAGCCAGGAGAGCAATGTATTAGACGCCAGGTCCAGGCACAGAATGACAGATTTGGGGATGGTTGGGGAGTGGGACCATTCTTATGGGTGTCTGGCAGCCATTAGCGCAGGGAGACTTGGTGGTGGGGTGAGGAGTCAACTATCAACTATCTCAGAAGGGCACACTGGGGACATGGGACAAATCTCCAGATTGAGCAGGTAACATAAATAGAGAAAAATGTAAGTGTCCTTTACCCCAGGCTAGGGGGGTTCCGATGGGGACCAGGGTAGGGGGTGGGAGGTGGGAGGTGGGAGGGTGGGACCCCCAGACAAATTGTGTTTAGTGTATCTGTAACCCTACCACCAAACGCTGAAGAGTTCTGAAAGGCCCCGCTGCCCACAAGTTCCTCTGGTTTTGTTGCAATGTAAGGCTGCTGCCAATCCTGCAGGGAGAATCTGCCAGAGGAAGATGCCACTTCCTGCTGACAAGAGTCCTGGGTGTTGGGAGATGCCTAGTGCCTCATCCCCTACTCCCTTGCTTTATAGATGGAGAAAACGGAGCTCAGTGACCTGTTCACGAACACAGTCCCTATGTAGCCTGAGCAGGACTTGAAGACACCACCTTCATTTGCTGGGAGAGCAGGAAAGATTTGATCATGCTTGGGAGAGCTGAGAGAGTTACCACGCTTCAAAATTCAGGGAGAGGAAAAGACGGTGTTTGGCGCCACCTAGTGTTAGAGAGCTGAGGAGGCCGAAACATGGAGTTAAGCTTTCTCGGCATCCAGGGAATAGCCTCTCCTCCATAGGTGCTATGGGAAGGGAGTTTCAGGCATGAGTATCCTGGATTGCACAGCCAGATCACACAACTTGCTAAAAGTCACCAAATACAGGTTATTATCCTGTTCCTTAGCTCCTCCCTAAGTGCCCTTAGTGGATTTAACTCAATGACAGCAAATACATAGGTAGCAAGAAGAGGCTTTAAGTTTGAGCTTCATCCAGCATCAGGACACTAGAGAGATAGGAAGAGGCAGGATGAGCTGGGCTGGGAGGATGACTAATTAGGCAAAGTCCAGACTGTAGGGTAGGCAGTTTGTTTAAGAGAAAAGTGTGGCCAGATGCAGTGCCATACTCCAATAATCCCAGAACTCAGGAGGCAGAGTCAGAAGGATCACTGCAAGTTCAAAGCCAGCCTGGTCTACCCAGGCCAGACAGGACTACAGTGAGTCTCAATCTCAAACAAAGAAAAAGGAGGGAAAACCTCAGCCAGGCATAGTGTCTGTGTCAGGCCTGTAATCTCAGCACCTGTGGATGCTGAGGCAGGAGGATTGTCATGAAGTTAACATCAGTCTAAACTACACTCCGAAGCCCTGCACTTCCTCCCCCTAAGCACAGACATGTATTTCTTTGCACCCAGGACACTGAGGCAGGAAGATCTGGAGGCCAGCCCAAACTGTGTAGTAAGA
This sequence comes from Rattus rattus, assembly GCF_011064425.1. Classification (NCBI taxonomy): domain Eukaryota; kingdom Metazoa; phylum Chordata; class Mammalia; order Rodentia; family Muridae; genus Rattus; species Rattus rattus. The sequence continues at coordinate 26,167,517 of NC_046154.1, read as the reverse complement.
TTCTGTCCTAAAAGGGAGGAGCATACAGAGAGATGGCATAGTCTGCAGAAAGCCTGTCTTGCAAGTTTAGGACCTGAGGGGTTTTGTTAACGTTTATTTTTATTGGTCTGGAGAGATGGTTCAGTGGTCAAGAGCATTTCTTCTTCTTGCAACAGACCTGTGCTCAATTCCTGGTGACTAATGGTGGCTCACGGCCATCTGTAACTACAGTTGCAGAAAAGCCAACTCCCTCTTCTCAATTCCGAGGGCACCAGGCATAAATGCAAGCAAAACACTCATAAGTTATAAAAAGGATTGCCTCTGAAATTATGAGGATTATAAAAGATAAATATAAGCCTTTAACATACATGGTTCAGAGAACACGAAAGACAACCAGTTATTAATGTCATTGTTACTACTACAGAAGGGCACAGCTTTGAAAGAGAGACACTAATATCTTCCACAAGAAGTCTATAATGTGGGCCGGAGAGATGGCTCAGCGGTTAAGAGCTCTGACTGCCCTTCCAGAGGTCCTGAGTTCAATTCCCAGCAACCACCTGGTGGCTCACAACCATCTGTAATGGGATCTGATGCCCTCTTCTGGTGTGTCTGAAGACAGCTACAATATACTCATATACATAATAAATAGCTCTAAAATTCCAATTTAAGAAAGACATTTATAGTAAAATGCTAAACACTAAGCCATTAAAAATACTTATCTTCATTTTTATTTGTTTGTTTGTTTGTTTGTTTGTTTTTTCCCGGAGCTGGGGACCGAACCCAGGACCTTGCAGTTGCTAGGCAAGTGCTCTACCACTGAGCTAAATCCCCAACACTATCTTCATTTTTAAACCCAAGGGTGGCTCCCCCTCCTCCTCCTCCTCCTCTTCCTCCTCTTCTTCCTTCTCCTCCTCTTCCTCCTCCTCTTCCTCCTTCTCTTCCTCCTCTTCTTCCTCCGTCTTCTTCTTTGAGACAGGGTTTCTCTGCGTTGCCCTGGCTCACCTGGAACTTTCTCTGTAGACCAGGCTGGCCTTGAACTCAGAGATCTACCTGCCTCTGCCTCCCAAGTGCTGGGATTAAAGGCATGCACCACTACCCCCTGGTTGCCAAGTTTTCTTCCCAGTACCTACATAAAAAGCTGGGAGAGTGGCATAAGTTTAAATATCTGGAAGTGAGAAAACAGAGACTGACAGATCCCTGTAGCTCCATGGCCAGGCTGACCTAACCAGAAAGCCCTTGGTTCCAAAGGGAGAGCCCTGTCTCAAAAACAAAAACAAAACAGGAGCAAACAAACAAACCCCAGCAAAATGGGGCCAGTAAAGTGGTTCATGCAAGCAAGCCATCCTGAGCTCAATCTCTGGTACTCAGATAAAGATGGGAGGAGGAAAACAACTTCAAGAAGTTGTCCTCTGACTTCCACACATCTATCACAGCACAAGCACTAATGGTAATACATTTAAAAATAATTTAAGGGGCTGGGGATTTAGCTCAGTGGTAGAGCGCTTGCCTAGGAAGCGCAAGGCCCTGGGTTCGGTCCCCAGCTCCGGAAAAAAAAAATAATAATTTAAAAAAACAACAAGGTGGATGGCACCTGAACTTGACCTCTGACCTCTACATGTATGTGTATACTCATGGAAGCCAGAGGCATTTGGTCCCCCTGGAGCTGGAGTTACAGGGGTTTTAAAATGCTGGACATAGGACTGGAGAGATGGCTCAGTGGTTAAGAGCACTGACTGTTCTTCCAGAGGTCCTGAGTTCAATTCCTAGCGACCACATGGTAGCTCACAGCAATCTGTAATGAAATCCGATGCCCTCTTCCGGTGTGATTGAAAGCAGAGCACTAGTATACATAAAATAAGTAAATAAATAAATATTTTAAGAATATGCCTGACACATGTGCTGGGGACATATGGAAACACTGGACAGCAGATCTCATAAACCTGGAAGCCAAGCCCCTTCCTGGAACCCATGAAAATGTAAGGCCACCCTGGACCTGTAGGTTGAAAGAACCCCAGAGCAGGGAGACCCTCACTCAAGTCTCGGGATGACTCGACCCCCCAAGAACTCACGAGAGACCGGTCTTGATGCAATCAACAAGAGGTTTATTGATAGGGACGGCAGAAACCAGTGCACTGGGGTTGAGACTCATATCCCACACAGGGGTAGAGGAGTTCGACCTCGAATGGTTGGGAGAAGGGGTATTTAAGGGAAAAACCATACTGAATCACAAGGAAGAACCTCCTGCTTCTCATGATTGTTACAGAATCACAAGGAAGAACCTTCTGTTTCTCATGATTGTACTTCAAGATTTTAATCTAACTTTATGGTTAACCAGTTCCTGCTACTATGGTCAGCTGCTACTATGGTCAGCTGCTGTTATGGTCAGCTGCTGTTATGGTCAGCTAGTTCCTGGAACAAAGTGGCTGAACCAGCTGGTGTAATTACTCTTTCTGCGATCAGCTAGTTTCTGGAACAGGCAGTTCCAGGGCCCACTTTTTTCTTTCTTTTGGCTTCAACTTTTGTCTAGGGGGCAATTTTAAACTTTCTCCTTTCAAGGTTAAGTATTGGAAAGATTCAGAAGCTAAAACAAGATGTAGGTCTGAGTTTCACAGCCCCTTCCCCAGGCAGGGCTCCCCACTCCCTCCAACTCCTGGCTTCTTTGGTGTGGTACTATACTTAGAGCCAGGTTGGCAGGTGCCATGTAGGAGAGCTACAGTGGGCAGGTGTCAGAAGTCATCTAGAAAAGGCTATAGCAAGCAAGTGAGTTTTCTGGAGATGGCCCACTGCTTTGCATGGCTGCAATGGGTGAGCCCTGAGATTGCAGGGTCCTTAGAGACGTTATCCCAGGAAAGCGTCTTGATTTTTTTTTCTTTTTTCTTTTTTTCGGAGCTGGGGACCGAACCCAGGGCCTTGCGCTTGCTAGGCAAGCGCTCTACCACTGAGCTAAATCCCCAACCCCGTGTCTTGCTTAATATGCCTTTCCCATCAATATTCCATAGCCTAAGGATTCCTAGGCATCAGCAAATTGGCAAATTGGGCAAATGTCCTGCAGATCAACATGAAGAAGAACTTTCATGAATTAATGCTAGATGAGTTAATTAGAGCATTCCTGATTTGATTCAAATAATTTTAAGAAGAAAGTTTAAGGGGATGGTCTTCATCGTTTTACCAGAATGATGTAATAAAGAATCAAGAATAGAATGTGCCCCCCTTCATATAGTAGTAAGTAGAGGCTTCATAATAAGGAATACATTGCGCTTTCATAAATTACACTAAGAAGAGAAACAGGCTTGGGACAAATTTGTGATCAAGGGAAAACATTCATCCTAGGTCAGGTCCAAGGATGAAGCGACAGGTGCACGGTGATAAAGCAAGGCCTTGTGAAACTGTTGCTTTGAACTTATAATGAGCTTATGGAATGAAACACTGCTTTGAACTATTGACATCCTTTTGTAACTCCGCCTTTGCGTAACATTTTATCTATGAGGAATTTTTGTCTAAGAAAGTATAAATTGTGTGTGTATGTGTATATGTATATATGTATATGTGTATATATGTATATATGTGTATATGTGTATATATACACACACATATATATGTCTATCTGTCTATATGTATGTACGTACACACGTATGCACGTGTGTAGGGGTGTCTGTGTGTGTGTGTGTGTGTGTGTGTGTGTGTGTGTGTGTGTGTGTGACTTTCTTCCTTTTTTCTCTCTGGCTTACGAAGAGTTAACAAACTCCAAGCCTCTTGCCAGATCAGCTAGAGGCCCTAGAGGCAGAAAGAAAAGAGTTCAACTTCTTTTCTTAATCCCCTGCTGTTACCAGCAGGAGTTAATTGCCAGAAGTCAGTGGCTTTTGTCCGCAGAAATTACTAAGAGTAAGCAACTTTTGTCCCCCAAATTGCCGACACCAGTCTCCTGCCTTCCTCTCAGAACTGGATTCAGGCTGGTCTTGGACCGTCTTCTGGACCTTCTGCTCTATCCTGTAGAACCATCCTTTCTCTTCCAGGTCGGGAGGACTTGTCTCCTCGGGTATGACAGAGCTGTTGGCGGAGCCTCTGCAGTGCTGTTAGCATCTCTCTGTGGTCAGAACAAATGGGCATATCTTTTTGGTTGTTGCACTAGTTTTTGTGGGGGAAGGGCCACGTGCGTGTCATGGAGCATGAGGCTCTCTTTGTTCGGTTTTCCTGCTGGATGGTGGGGATTGAAACGTCGCTGCCCATCCCTAGTCCGTCTCTCCCTACTCTTTCATCTGCACCCCCTCTGCAAAGCCAGGGGGTAAAGAAAAATCCAAGGCATCCCGACAGCCCTTCGGAGTAGGGCACCGAGGAAGGGGGCCCATCTGCAGCCCTGCCATTGGATTGAGGACAGGGGCGTGGCTTCCTGGGTCGCTGCTTCCGTTTAGTCAGCGAACAGTCTGGTGCACCGTAAGTCGTGCCCATGGTTGAATGAGTAAGTTGGAAGAAGCAGTTTAGGAGAAAGAGGCCCTGTTGGGAAATCATCCTTCCCGGTTGCTCTCACCCTCCTATGAGTTTGTTTCCTGACCCGGATATCTTGGCTGTGCTTCATGCGTGTCTCAGCAAAAGTTCTTAGCTTGGCCTCTTTCTGTTCAGAGCACCATTGTATCAGAAGCAGCTGTGTGACTGTGGGCAAGTCGCTTCCCTCTTTCCTTCCTCCATCTCCTCATTAATTACAAATACTCATTTTGGGGCCAGGAATGTAGCTCGGTTAGTAGAATGCTTACCCAGAATGCACTGTACTCCATGTGTGATCACTACCGGCATCAAATAAAACCAGGCATGGTGGTATCTGCCTACAATCTTAGCATTAAGGAGAGAGAGGCAGGAGGACCAGCACTTCCGAGCCATCCTCAGCTCCTTAGCAAGCTGGAGATCCAGCCAGGATACATAAGACCTTGTCTCAAAAACCAACAACAACATGGATCCTGCTCCCCTAAATGGACTGTCTTGTCTGGTCTGCCTCAGCGGGAGAGGATTCACCTAGTCTGGAAGTGACTTGATATGCAAAGGTAGGGGTTTGGGGGAGGGGGAAGGCACCCAGAGAGGGACTCCCCGTTCTCAAAGGAGTAAGGGAGGGTGGAATGGGGAGAGAATCTGCATGGGCGGGTACTGGGATGGGAGGAGATGGGTGCAGGGCTGATATTAGGCTGTAAAGTGAATGAATGAATAAATAAAACCCCACTTTTTCCCTTTAAAATGTCCATTTAAAATAGATTGCAAAACAGTGAGCTTTGGGGGCCGGAGAGGCAGGTCAGCGTTAAAAGTACCAACTGTGGGCTGGAGAGACGGCTCAGTGGTTAAGAGCACTGACTGCTCTTCCAGAGGTCCTGAGTTCAATTCCCAGCAACCACATGGTGGCTCACAACCATCTGTAATGAGATCTGGTGCCTTCTTCTGGCCTGCAGTCACATATGCAGGCAGAATGCTGTACATAAAATAAATAAATCTTTAAAAAAACAAAAGTACCAACTGCTCTTCCAGAGGACTTGGGTCCAATTCCCAGCACCCACTTGGGCTCATAACCATCTGTAACTCCAAATTCAGGGGGTCTGATGCCCTCTCTGGCTTCCAAAGGCACTAGACATGGTGTACGGACACACACACAGGAAAAAGAATAAAGACACAACCAGACACATAGAAGGAAAAGAAAACAGCAGACTCCAGGACGGGAGTGTAGCTCAATGGGCAGAATGTGTGCCTACGGAGCAGGGGCCGTGGGTCTGATCACTTGTCAGGTATGATGCTTGTGGCACAGCACACCGGATGCAGACGCAGGAAGCTCTGAAAGTCAAGGTGACCCCCAGAGACATAAAATTTGAGGCCAGCCTGTGCTACATGAGATGCTACAGAAGGAAGCTCAAAAATAAGTGGAGGTCATTATGACGTTTTCACATGTGTATTCCTGTTGTGTTCATAACCACATCCCACCTTCCACTCTCCTTCCTCCCACTCTAAGAATTTAGGTACAGCCTGAGTTGGCCTGCCAGCAACCCTAACTTAGTGACTGGGCAGGAGGCAGGACTCTGAGGTGGGAGGAGCTTTTGAGTCCAGGTTTCTAGTAAGCCTGAACAATATAGATTCTGCTTAAAAACAAAAACAACAGAACACCCCATTTTAAGGTATTTTTAGGGATGATGGTATAATAGTTTACTGAGAGAACACCTGCTGGGTGTGTACACAGTCCTAGGCTTGATGGACAAACATGATAGATAGATAGGTAGATACATACATACATACATACATACATACATACATACATATACACATACATACATATTCATAGATACATAGATGAGATAGATACATACATACATATTCATAGATACAGAGATGAGATACATAGATACATACATATATACATATTCATAGATACATAGATGAGATACATAGATAGATACATAGATAGATAGATAGATAGATAGATAGATAGATAGATAGATAGATAGATAGATAAGCAGACAAATTTAAAATAGTGTCTTGCAGAGGGTGGTGGCTCAGGCTTGTAATCCCAGTACTTGGGATACAGGAGGGTCAGAAGTTCAAGGTTAGTCTTAGTTACACATCGAATTAATTGTAGGATAGCCTGAGACACATGAGACCCTGTCACCAAAAAAACGGGGGGAAAACTATAAAGTGTTTTTAGTTCATTCAATTAACATCTTTATCAGGAGCCAACAGCTCCAGGGATGAGGCCACCAGTCTGGGAAAGGGCCTGAAGTGTGTGCAGAATGGAAAAACTAAAGGGAGGGTGCAAATGCAAGATGTGGCCTGTAGGTGGCAGCAGTGTCCGTGAAGTTAGGGACCCTCCAGCAGCTCCTCCTACATTTCTTCAAGTCAAGCTGTTGGGCTGATTAAGTGTACCAATACAGGTGTGTAAGCGTGCCCCTGGCAGGAAGTGGTGTACAGAGTGCATATCATGTCTGTAGCATCGACACACATGGGCAGGTAAAGGAGCAAAAACATCCCGGAGCCAAGAGTGAGTTTTTGCGTGAGAATGAAATGTACCCAAAGTACAGGGAATGTATATGCATAGTCTGGACTGTGTGTGTGCGAGTGTGTCTATAGTTTTATGTGAGTGTGTGGTTTGGCACTTCCTGGATTTTTTTAAGCCCTGTGACCATGTGATGAAGGTTTATGATCCTGTGGGAAGATGCAGTTAATGCCCCATTTTCTGGAAAGTTCTAGGGTACCCTGGAGACACCTGGGTGCCTCTGGCAACAAAGAAACTTACCCAGAAGTCAATGGACTAGTGAATGACTTATATACAAGTCTCCTTATTTTCCATTTTTTGTCCAAAAGTATATACATATATGTGTGCCTGGTTCCTGCAGAGGTCAGAAGAAGGAATCGGATCTCCTGAAACAGGAGTTACAGGTGGCCATGAGCTAATGTGTGGTTGCTGGGAATTGAACCCAGCTTCTCTACAAGATCAGCCAATCAGCCAGTGCTCTTAACTGCTAAGCCATCTCTCCAGCCCACTGTGGGGTGTGTGTGTGTGTGTGTGTGTGTGTGTGTGTGTGTGTGTGTGTGTGTATGCATTGGAATTGTCCTGGAACTTGCTCTGTAGACCAGGCTAGAACTCACAGGATCCACCTGCCTCTGCCTCCTGAGTGCTGGGATTAAAGGCACCCAGCTTCCTTTTTCTCTTGGTAAAAGCAGGCACTATGTTCCTGAGTTCCAGGAGGTCAGGTAGGGACCCTGACAGCAGAGTGGTGTAGCTGACCTCAGAAGGCAGTGAAGTTAGCATGAGGCAGGAGTCTGCATGCCCTGTCCCACTTCTCTGAGCAGGGTTTGCCGTCCTCTCTGCCACACCCACTCCAGTGGAGTCTGCGTGACATGAAGCTCTTGTGCTTCGTTTCTATCCAGAACAAGGCCTGTGCCTGGAGTGGCTTGGCCTCCTGGAGGTCCCTGGTGTCTCCCTACAAAAAGATGATGACCAGGGTCTATGCTTGCAGTGGAGGTGCCTTCTGTGTTCTAGCCTTGGTAATCTTAGCAACTTTAAGCCTGTCAGCAATATCTGATTTTAAGAATATAGCAGTGTGGGAAGATGATCATGTACCTTTAGATGTCTCAGGAACTGAAAGTTCAGAGACAAAAACGTCTCACACCATCAGGATCCTGATGAACTCAACGGCTGTGATGAACTCAACTGCTGCACCCATTAGTTCCCAGCAAATAGGAGAGAAAGTAATTGCTGTTACTAACAACATGGCTGTTCCAGAAGAGCCTTTCCCCCCTTTTGGGAAAGTTTTGTTTAGCATGATTCAGAATAGTGATGATTCTTTTAGAAAGGTCATAGACAAGTTCCAACAAGTTGAACAAACTTATCAAGAGTAAACTATGGCTACAAAAGTTTCCTTACTATTCTGAGGGGCCATAAATATAGAGTTTAAACTTTATTATGACAAAGATAAATGATAAATGCATACCTGGTGCCCACAAGTTTGACAGTATAACTGCAGTTTTTTAAACGATTGTTTGCAGTTGAGAACTGTTTCCTAGGCTGTATGTTTAGCTTTCCTCCTTGCAAGGGACATTTGGTGGGGTGATGAATAAGAGCTGGATGATTGCCAATTATGATGTACCTGTTCTAACTGCTTAAATATATGCCAAAAAGTAAAGCTTTTTGCAGCAGCACATACCTCGAGTTTGTGTCTGTCTGTTGCGCCGAATCCGTTCTCTACCTAAAACCCAAGCCTTGGTCCCTCTGCTGACACACTCCCCTGGGTGGTCTGTGGCACCTCTCCCTACAGCGAACCCCTTCGTGGAAGCCTGAGGATGCAGGCAAAGAGCTTTAAACTCAGATCTCTAGAGCTCACCCATCCCAAAAGGGTCTATGAGGTCATTGCTAAAGACAGAATGTAGCGCAGGTATCAATGCAGGCTACAATCTGTCTCATTGCATCCACCACAGAGGCTTCCTCACAGTAATTATTCACTTTTACAAAAGAGAAACAGGCTCAGATTCATCACACAGACATCTTACTCAGAGCACACAAAAGAAATTACTGTACACACGTGTTTGCACGAACATGTTCTCACACCTGCTGTGCGATCGTGCATTGATTCACATGTGCATTCAGAGTCATCCTTTCCAGCTTTGGTGGGGAATGACTGCCTCCAGAAAGAGCTAACAGGCCCCTGTGACATCTCCTCGGTCAGAGTGTGCAGGGTGAGGACAAGAAAACAGCCCCACCCCACCCCGGGTAGCTGCTGGCCCTCCTACAGTCTGCACTAAGAGCTCTTGACATCTGCCTGGATCCTCATTTCTCAGGTCCCAGAAGTGGTGGAGATGCAGATCTGGGTCAAGAAGGGAGTCTTACTCAGAATTACTTATTAACCAGCAGGGCTAGCAAGAACTCCAGGAGATAGGATGGGGCAGAGGGAGTAGGATTGCCCCGCCCCCTGCTGCTTTCTGTCAAACCAGAACAGGAGCCACATTGTTATTAAATCTCCAGACCTTACAAGATTAAGCTTGTTTCCTAAACCTAATGCACCCTGCCTTGCAACCTGCTCTGAACTTAACCACCCCATGATGTAGAGCTATCCTTTGCCTTGCTGTACTCAACACCACGTGATGTATGATTGCCCTTTGTCTTACAAAATAGGCTCGAAGTGAGTCTTAATTACCAGGAGACCTCCCAAGAGAGACACGAGAACGGAGTTTGATGCAAACATAAGACGTTTATTTTTCCAGCGAGTCAGGGTCAACCCTCAATCAGTCCCTCATGGTGAGTGACTGGAAGGCGACCCCAAATGTTTATAACAAGCAGTTTTTATACTTTTTAGGGGTACAGGTTGCATCAGCAAGGTTACAGTTTAAACTTATTGGCTAAGCATATTGACCTTTGAATCTATTGGCTAGCAAGCATATGACATGCATTCAAACTCTATCTGGGAGCAGAGGGTCAGGTGACTATCAGTACATTCTGTAGTTTTTCAAGAATGTCCATGTTCGGGTTGGGGATTTAGCTCAGCGGTAGAGCACTTGCCTAGGAAGCGCAAGGCCCTGGGTTTGGTCCCCAGCTCCAGAGGGGGGGGGGAGAAAAAGAAAAAGAATGTCCCTGTTCCTCCCAAGAACTGTGGGTGGAGAATGGAACTCGGCCTAGCCTTGACCCAAGGCGAAAAGCTGGTACTTGGCTTAATCTTGACCTGAGGTGGTGGGTGTAAGACCCTAGGGTTCTTCACAGGAACCCCATAACCTACCTACTTTCTACCAGGCCAAGCTTCTTAATAGCGCTTACACTTCAGTAAGAACTAGGGTCCTTCACCTCCTTCGACATACACCCCCTGAGTTCTTGAACCCCTAATCCGGAGGCAATCTATAAGCTAACAAACGCCTGTATCTGTGACCTTGACGTTCCCTTCTCCACCGCCGACCTCTCCACAGACCTCTACAACTGGAAAAAACAGAACCCCACTTTCCTTGTCTGTGTCAGCCCCAACTCCCTGATTTCTCTAATTCCTTTTCAATATCCTCCCCCATTTGGGTTGACACTCTACAGATTCTCCACAGAGGAGAGAGAGCAGATTCCCATAAAGGCCGCTGAGGCAACCCCTGGAGGAGCCTCAGTGCCTAACAAATTCACAGAGGGAAGTAGGAGTCACACTGATACCTCCAGGCTCTGAGAGGGGGATGAAAAGGGGCAGGGTGACTAATCTGTCTAAGGCAGCTACAGCAGGGCCCAGAGTCACCTTCAGCTCCCCTAGAGCACCTTCTGGAAGCTTATCAGCTATATACGCCTGTACATGCAGAAGCCATAGCAAATCTCAAGGCCATTAACTTGGCTTTTGTCACCCCTATATATATATCAGTTCCTATATATATAAGTTGGCCCCTGATATATATAGGAAAAGTCAAAAGATAGAAAAATTTTCAAGGAGGAACAGGCCAGAGCTGTTAAAAATAGCCCAAAAGGTACTTGACCACTGAGGCAGGAAAGAAGACTGTCTTAGTCAGGGTTTCTATTGCTGGGAAGAGATGCTGTTCATGGTCACACAAGTCATGAAGCAGGAAGCCGTCTACAGGGCACAGCACCCACACTCCTGCCCACCTTCACCCCAGCTCTTTTTTTTTTTAACTTTTTTTCTTTCATTGGTTATTTTTTTATTTACATTTCAAATGTTATCCCCTTTCCTGGTTTCCCTTCCAGAAACCCACTATTTCCCCCTGCTTCTAGAGAACAACTTCTCATTTTTCATTTAACAAAAAGAGAGGAATGTTACAGGCTATTCCGTTAGGCTGCCCTCAGAGAACTAGTGATTGCTAACTTCATCACTGGCCACTCCCACCAGGTACTCCAGGTACAGGGTGCGTGCAAAAGGTCTGCCTGCCATTCCAGCCAGCTCTCTCCCTCTCCTTCCCCCTCTCCCTCTCCTTCTCCCTTTTCTCTCTCTCTCCTCCTCTCTCTCTCCTCCTTTCTCTCCCTCCCTCCCCCCTCTTCCTTCTCCTCCCTCTCCCCTTCTCCCTCTCCCTCTCCTTCATCCCCTTCTCCTCCTCCCTCTCCCCTTTCTCTTTCCTCTCCTCTCCCTCTCCTCCCTCTCCCCTTCTCTCTCTCCCTCTCATCCCTCTCCCTCTCCCCCCTCCCTCTCCTCCCCTCGAAGTTCAGGCATGTTCCTGGTTAGTTTCTTTCTCTCCCTTTCTGTCCTTCTCTGTCCCCTGTCCCACCCTTCTCTGCCCTCCTGGCTCTGCTCCAGTCTGTCTGTCCATCTACATGTCTACTCATCTGCCTCTACCCCTTCTCCAAGCCCTCACTCCTCTCCCTCCTGCCAGTAAACCCCCTTTATACCAGATCTGTTGCATGGTGAGGCATAACTTGGCCTCGCAACATTATATGTCAATAACCATGGTCACTGCAGCTCTTATAAGGAAAACATTCAATTGGGGCTGGTTTACGGTTTCAGAGGTTGAACCCATTATCTTCATAGCAGAAAGCATGGCCGCGTGCACGCAGACATGGGGCTGGGAAAGGAGCTCAGAGTTCTACATCTTGCTCCACAGGTAGCAGAAGAGGATTATGGGCCACACTGGGCTTGAACATAGGGAGACTTCAAAGCCCACCCCACAATGACACACTTCCTCCATCGAGACCACACCCACTCTACTCAGGCCAACCCTCCTAATGGTGCCACGCCCTATGGACCTAGTGAAGTCAATTACATTTAAATGACCGCAAAGACCAAATAGCCAAAGTGATGGGATGAGCCACCTTGGCCACACTGTACGACTTAGCCACTCTCAACAAGAAAAGGCCACTACCAAGAAATTATCAGTGTGCCTATTGTAGAGGGATGGGGCAAAGGAAGAGTGAAGGCCATGACAGAAATAAGTGAACACTTCTGATGGGCATCAGAAAGATGGAGGCCCGCCTCAGAGGCAGGTAGCCTCCTCCCTCAAATCTGAACAGGCCCTGGCTATGGAAAACTAACAGGGCAGAGGCTCCTTTGAATTGGGCCCCTGGGAACCTATGGTAACTGTTAATGTCAGGGACCAACATATAGGCTTCCTGGTTGACACTGGGGCCACTTAGACCTGCAGGAGCCCCTGGGATCTGTCCCAGGTACAGGGACAAGGGGGATGTAAAGCACTCTGAATATACCACTGATCACACTGTTGCCTTGGGTCAAGGGGCTCCTTTAATGCTACCCCTAAATCCCTCTTCTTATTATTAGGGTGAGATCTTCTGAACAGGTTTCAGGCTACAATTTCATTCTCAGGGGAAACCTTCAAGTTACAGTTCGGAGAGTATAAGCCTTGACTATAATCTGTTCAGTAAGTGAGGAATATCTGCTCCTCCAAGGTCAGATACATCCTCCAGAAGGGAATGGGAAGCTTTGTTAATCCAAGAAGTTCCCACCATATGGGCAGAGGACAATCCCCGGGCTTGGCAAATCATGTCATCTGTCGTAGTACAGGTTACATGTGGGGGTATGGGAGTCAAGCAGTACCTAAGTGCTCAGAGGCCAGGTGTTATAGGAATCTACCTCACTCATATTGTATTAACTGTGAAGGTGTAGCCTGCATTGTCCATTGTTAATTGCTGTACCAGCAGCAGCCCTGGGCTGGCAGGATATGTACATATTTGTTGCTTCCTTGACTGCCCAGAAAGAAAAAACAAGCTACCAGAGGGGAGGTCACGAAGCCCTCAGTCTGGCCAAAAGGCAACACTAGGAACACAGTCTGCCTGCTGATTGGCTTAGAGTAGTTGTAGAAGCTCTCCTACTATAGTAATAGTATCTTTATGAGAAAGGAATGTGGTATTTGTGGAATACAGAGTTGGTGGCTGGAGCTAGGGCTGGAGAAGAGAGGCAGAGAAGCAGAAGCAGAGGCAGAGGCAGAGGCAGAGGCAGAGGCAGAGGCAGAGGCAGAGGCAGAGGCAGAGGCAGAGACAGAGGCAGAGGCAGAGGCAGAGGAAGAGGCAGAGACAGAGGCAGAGGCAGAGGCAGAGGCAGAGGCAGAGGCAGAGGCAGAGGCAGAGGCAGAGGCAGAGGCAGAGGCAGAGACAGAGGAGAGAGGCAGAGAGGCAGAGGCAGAGAGGCAGAGAGGCAGAGAGAGGCAGAGAGCAGAAGAGGCAGAGAGGCAGAGAGAGAGCAGAGAGAGGCAGAGGCAGAGACAGAGGCAGAGGCAGAGAAGCAGAAGCAGAGAGGCAGAGGCAGAGGCAGAGAGGCAAAGAGGCAAAGAGGCAGAGAGGCAGAGAGGCAGGACGGGAGAAGAGCAGAGAGATGAAGCAGAGAGAGCCACATAGTGGTGACAGTGACAGGGAAGTCAGCACTTGAATGGAGGCCATTCATCCAACCATCTGAACCCAAACACTGCTCAGCCTATTACTGCCAGAGCATACGGTTTATGGATCTTTGTGGATTCATCCTTCTCCATCCCCCTGCCTAAGTTAAGTCACGCCAGTTTCACGTTAGAATGGGCTGACCCTGAATTAGGAACATCAATACAACTATTGCGAACTAGATTGCTTCAAGGATTCAAGAAGTCGACCATCTTCAAGGAGGCATCAGGATGTAAGCCCCTTCCACAGTAAGTACCCTGAGGTAACCTTTCTCCAATATGTGGATGCTATACTGTTAGCAGCAAAAGATGGAAGGCTGTCTTAGGACTTTACTGCTGTGAACAGACACCATGACCAAGGCAAGTCTTATAAAGGACAGCTTTTAATTGGGGCTGGTTTACAGGTTCAGAAGTTCAGTCCATCATCACCAAAGTGGGAGCATGGCAGCATCTAGGCAGGCATGGTGCAGGAGAAGCTGAGAGTTCTACATCTTCATCTGAAGGCTGCTAGTGGAAGACTAACTTCCAGGCAACTAGGATGAGGGTCTTTTTTTTTTTTTTTTCTTTTTTTCGGAGCTGGGGACCGAACCCAGGGCCTTGCACTTGCTAGGCAAGTGCTCTACCACTGAGCTAAATCCCCAACCCCTAGGATGAGGGTCTTAAAGCCCATGCCCACAGTGACACACCTACTCCTACAAACCCACACCCCCTAATAGTGCCACTCCCTGTGCCAAGCATTTACAAACCACCACAATGACTGTTTAAGAGCTACCCAGGCCTTTTGGAGACTTTGGCCCAATTAGACTACAGGGTTTCCAAAAAAGCACAAATTTTTCAGGTTACCTGCTGGCGGTATGAATTAAAGAAAGGAAAAAGATTGCTGTGCCAAGCCTACATAGTAACTATAATGTAAATCCCAGATTCAACCACTAAAACACAGGTCAGGGAATTTGTGGGAACTGTTGGATATTATTACCTCTGCATACCTGGGTTTGGTGAGATTGCCAAACCCTCATACTCTGCAACAATCAGAGGTAACACCCGTTTAAAACAGACTGAGGAACGTGAGCAGGCAAAGAACTTAAAAGAGGAGCTAGAGAGATGGCTCAGCGGTTAAGAGCACTGACTGCTCTTCCTGAGTTCAATTCCCAGCAACCACATGGTGGCTCACATCCATCTGTAATGGGATCTGATGCCCTCTTCTGGTGTGTCTGAAGACAGCTACAGTGTACTCATTTAAAGAAAATAAATCTTAAAAGAGAGAAAGAACTTCAAATAGGCCCCCACCTTCAGTCTCCCTGATGTCACCAAGCCCCTGTAGGATGGTCATACAGGTGAAGGCAGGTAAAGACAGAATGAGGCCTGTCATTGGATGAGAAGGAAGGATGGGTGGGAGAAAAGTTTGAGGGAAGAGGAGGAGACTGGAGACCAGAGAAGCCGTGGAGAGAACATGGAGGCTGATGTTAAGATTCCACTCTGTATTTACAGGTTGTTATGAATATTCTTTTTTTTCTTTTTTTTTTTTTCGAAGCTGGGGACCGAACCCAGGGCCTTGCGCTTGCTAGGCAAGTGCTCTACCACTGAGCTAAATCCCCAACCCTGTTATGAATATTCTTTTTTTTAAAAAAAGATTTATTTATTATATATAAGTACACTGCAACTCTCTTTGGACACACCAGAAGAGGGCATCAGATCTCATTACAGATGGTTGTGAGCCACCATGTGGTTGCTGGGATTTGAACTTAGGACCTCTGGAAGAGTAGTGAGTGCTCTTAACCACTGAGCCATCACCCCAGCCCCTGTTATGAATATTCTTTTCTTTTTTTTTTTTTTTCGGAACTGGGGACCGAACCCAGGGCCTTGCGTTTGCTAGGCAAGCGCTCTACCACTGAGCTAAATCCCCAACCCCTGTTATGAATATTCTTAAGGGATGGATGTGTACAAGGCTTTGTATGTTTAGGTGGGCAATTATACCTTATCAATTGGATCAGAAGTTATTGTGTTGTGTGTTCTTTCTTGTAGCGATTTAAGTTTAAGAGAGTGTGTGGCAACTAGAGACACTGGGCTGCCACGGAATTGGGATGTGTGTTTCTGGCAAGATATCTAACAGATATCTTGGGGCACTGTGGTGCCGGATCTAGTGGAGGTAAAAGACAGCATTATATTTTTTTTTATAAAACAACAAGCCCCTTCATCTCTGTGTCCATGTAAGAAAGGTCATTGCCAGGGGGATCCTGACACAGACTCTGCATCCTTGGGAGACCAGTGGCCTATCTCTCAAAGAGACTGGACCCCATGGCCCTGTTTAAGAGCTATTAAAGCCACTGCAGTCCTTGCAAAGGGGACTGACAAGATAGACTCTGACTATAACAGTTCCACGGCTATCAACTGGTAGATGTCAAATGTGCAGCTGACCCAGTACCAGGCCCTTCCCCTACATAAGGACAGACTGACCTTTGATAAATCCTTGGCCATTTATCCCGCAAATCTGCTGCCAAATGATGACTATGGCTGCCTGGAAATGCTGGACCTCATCCAAGGTACACGACCAGACATCCCTCTCACCACCAGATATGCAGATCTCCATACAGATGGCAGGAGCTTCATCCGGAAAGGGACCAGGTAAGCGGGGTCCAAGTATCCAGGACCTTGGTGGGCAGAGGTCATAGAAAGTCATCTGAGCACAAGGCCTGCCTAGAGGCACATTTGCCCAAAGAGCAGAAATAATTGCTCTCCCGGAAGCCTTAAGACGGGCTAAAGAGACAAGGGTGAACATGCATGCTGACAGCCAGTATGCCTTTGCCACGGATTATGTTCACTGACAGATTTCTAGACAGAAGGACTCACTCACTTCAGAATGAAAGACTATTAAAAATAAACATGGAATCATTCCATTGGCGGAGGCCATCTGGCTGCCAGAGGAACTGACCATAATACACTGGCCAGAACCAACAAGACAAAAGCCCCACACTCAGGTAACAACCATACAGTCCTGGTTGCCAAGAGGCTGTACTTGGGGAATGCAGTCCCTAAAACATCTTACAGCTGTCTATCCTCCCTGAGCACCACTCAGCGTCAATAAAGATGTCCCTAAATATGGTCCAGGAGAAGTCAAGCCAGATTCTCATTTGCGGGCCCAAGGAAAACTATGTGGGTGGTGGATCTTGCCAGACTGTAAGAAATACTTCAAAGCATTTCTGACTGTTGCCTGACCTGCATTCGGGTAAACACAAAAAAGGATATTCTTCCCTCAGGACAACAGAGTCAAGGTATGGTACTGGTGAATTTGGGAATTAGATTTCATCAAGCCAAGTATCTTCTGGTTCTTGTTGATACCATCACCAGCTGGGTAGAGGCCTTTCTGTCCCAGACAAGAAACTGGTAATAGAGATTATCCCTAGGTTTGGCCTCCCTCTGTCTTTGGGGTCTGACAATGGCCTGACCTTCATGGCCAGGTTGTCTCAATCACTCTCTAAGACTCTTAATGTAGATTGAACACTTTGTTACATATGAAATAGTCTATGGAAGGCCAATCCCCATGGTCCCTCGGATGCATGCTGGACCATTATGGGATTGTCCCATTCTAATCTCTGAGTTCTTGTAAGGATTGCAACTAACTTTGGGTAAGATTCCCTCCCCTAGGCAGTCTGATCCTGTCTTTTAACTAGGGTAATAGAAAGTACACCTGTCGGGGTTGGGGATTTAGCTTAGTGGTAGAGCGCTTGCCTAGCAACCGCAAGGCCCTGGGTTCGGTCCCCAGCTCCGAAAAAAAAAAAAGGTACACCTGTCATAGGAAATAGCTTAATATTACTTTGTAAGGCCAGCAACTGTTCCCACCCACCAGGTCCCATTATTTGTCCCAAAGTAACAATGTGAACTTTAGCGTGATTAAATATTCTTTAATAAATTCTAATAATGGAAATTACAAATGTATTAAAATGGCAAAAGGAAAACAGGACTCCTTAGGTGTTTCCATTGAAATTAACATAACCTAAAATGCCCTTGTCTGTAGCTAATAGATTTGATATCAATCTTTGGCTCCACCTAGCGTCAACCAGCAGACAGACAGACAGACACCTTCCTTTTTGTCAGAGGGGATTCTTCAATTCCTTGACTGGGGAGGAGAGGGGGGGATTTATATGGAACAGAGATCACATGTAAACATTATACCAATTTAACAGGGGACTCGATGGAACATGCCCTCCTAAACATTTCCGAGCTATGATATTCTGGTAAATAATGCTTTTGTCCTTCATTGCCCACGTTTTGATTGCACTGATGCTCCTCCCCACTGCAACACACTTCCAACCATGCACCCCTCAAGGGAAAACGATTACCCCGGGGTGGTTTAGGAAACAGACTTGTTCTAGTAAGGAATGGAGACTTTGTAACAATGTATAACAATGTGTCTCCTTAACAACAGTGTGGCTCCTTAATAACAATGTGTCTCCTTTTTTTTTTTTTTTTTCTTTTTTTTTTTTCGGAGCTGGGGACCCGAACCCAGGGCCTTGTGCTTCCTAGGCAAGCGCTCTACCACTGAGCCAAATCCCCAACCCCCAACAATGTGTCTTCTTAACAACAATATGTCTCCTTAACAACAGTGTGTCTCCTTAACAACAGTGTGTCTCCTTAACAACAGTGTGTCTCCTTAACAACAGTGTGTCTCCTTAACAACAGTGTGGCTCCTTAACAACAATGTGGCTCCTTAACAACAATGTGACTCCTTAACAACAGTGTGGCTCCTTAACAACAATGTGGCTCCTTAACAACAATGTGGCTCCTTAACAACAGTGTGGCTCCTTAACAACAGTGTGTCTCCTTAACAACAATATGTCTCCTTAACAACAGTGTGGCTCCTTAACAACAATGTGACTCCTTAACAACAGTGTGGCTCCTTAACAACAATGTGACTCCTTAACAACAGTGTGGCTCCTTAACAACAATGTGGCTCCTTAACAACAGTGTGGCTCCTTAACAACAATGTGACTCCTTAACAACAATGTGACTCCTTAACAACAGTGTGGCTCCTTAACAACAGTGTGGCTCCTTAACAACAATGTGGCTCCTTAACAACAATGTGTCTCCTTAACAACAATGTGTCTCCTTAACAACAGTGTGGCTCCTTAACAACAGTGTGGCTCCTTAACAACAATGTGACTCCTTAACAACAGTGTGGCTCCTTAACAACAATGTGGCTCCTTAACAACAATGTGGCTCCTGTTTGGTTTCACATTCCCCCAGGCCTGTGTAACCCTTTTCTGTGGGAATAACATTCATTCTGCCCTCCCGAGGGTATAAGGGCATCTGTGGGATAGGATGCAGTGCACCTATTTTATTTATTAAGCACTAGAGTCTCTTAATAGGATTTCAAAGTCTCTCCCTGAACGCCATGATGACTCCCTACATCTCCTGGACCCCACCACAGTATCGTTCTCAGCTGCCTTTGCGTTACCTGTCCTGGATTCACTGTGGAGCTACAAAAAGAGATTTTTTTTTAAAGATTTATTTATTTATTTATTTATTTTGTATATGAGTACACTGAAGCTGTCTTCAGACACACCAGAAGAGGGCATTGGATCCCATTACAGATGGTTGTGAGCCACCATGTGGTTGCTGGGACTTGAACTCAGGACCTCTGGAAGAGCAGTCGGTGCTCTTAACCACTGAGCCATCTCTCCAGCCACAAAAAGAGATTTCTAATATAGCCTGCTTAATAGCTAAAACTGCTAGTACAGCAAAGATATTTTAGTCCAGAAATGGGAGAGTTAAGAGTGATGGCCTTACAAAATAGAGCTGCCGTAGACTTTCTATTGCTCAAATATAATCTTGGACGTCAACAGTTCCCTGCAATGTGTTGTTTTAATGTATCGGATTTCTTCCACACCATGATAACCAAATCAATGACTTACATAGGAAATAAACAAATCTCTCAGGCACAAGTCAAAGGGCCATTCTGGCTGAGATGGCTTTCTCCCCTCATCAGCTCCCCCATAGTAGTTTTCTTATTAAGCATAGTATTTGGGCCCTGTGTTTTTCTTTTTTTTTTCCCTCCTCGTCCTCCTCCTCGTCCTCGTCCTCGTCCTCCTCCTCCTCATCATCATCATCTTTTTCCCTTTTCATTTGGAAACAGGGTTTCCATGTGTAGCCCTGGCTATCCTGGTACTCCCTCTGTAGAGCAGGCTGACCTCGAACTCACAGTGATCTACTGCCTCTCCTGCCTCCCGAGTGCTGTATTTTTCAGTGTATCACTAGTCTTATCATCTGCCAGACTTTCAATGCCAGAATTCTATTCTCTTGACCCCCACCCCAGGCAGTGTTTGCTCCCTTGTCAAAGATTTGAAAGGGTTATACAGGCCAAGGGGGGATGTGAACCAAACAGGAGCCACATTGTTGCCAAGGAGACACATTGTTATCCATTGTTACTAAGTCTCCATTCCTTACAAGAACAATGCTCTGTTTCCTAAAGTATCCTGTAAAATGTGTTTTTCAACCTGCACTGAACTTGTGACCCCATGATGTATGACCCCCCCCCACCCCTTGCCTTGCTGAACTCATGACCCGGTGATGTATGATTGCCCTCTGCCTTACAAAATGTGCTCTCAAGATACTGCGATCTACACTTGTGACCACCTTCTTCATAATAGACTCCCCTTCCACGTGGCATACATTCTTGCTTTTATTCTTCCCCTTCATTGTGTTTTTTTCTAACACCCAATTATTATGCTCCTGTAATCACACAGCTGTTTTCTATGAACTTTACTCTTTTTCTATAAAAGGGATCTCAAAAAACCACTAAGGGGCTGCTCTCTTAAAAATCCAGACATAGGGTGAGCCAGCTGGCAGGCCAGTCCCAGGTACAGCTCTGAAGTAAAGCTTCATTTAATCAGACAGTTGTGGATTTGGTTTTTCTCTGTGAGTATTCAAGTCTAACGTTTCCTGTGCCCACACTGCCTTGCCCTCAAATGCAGAGGATGGTGTGGCCAGGGGACAGAAGGATAGAAGGATGGGAGGAAGGGGGGGTTGAAAGAAGAGAAACCCCTGAAGCATGGAGACCCCGCAGGGCTCTAAGGAAAGAGGTCTAGATTAGAAAGGGGAGGAGCTGGGTGCCGGGTCAGGTCAGGCTCTTGGGAGTGACCACAAAGAGCCCAGTTGTGTCTGACTCTTCCTTCCAGCTAAGTTCCTGCAGGCTGCTTCTCTTGCAGCTCCAACCTGAGGCCTAGTCATAAGGGGATCATAGAAGAAGAACAAAAGTGTCAGCGGAGGCCATCAAGAGACCTCTCCACACTGACAACCTGAGTTCACTCCCCAGAGCCCACATGTCCTATTTATAAACACCATGATCAAAAACAGCATGGAGAGGAAAGCCTTTCTCTCTCTCTCTCTTTTTTTTTCTTTTTTCTTTTTCCAGAGCTGGGGACCGAACCCAGGGCCTTGCGCTCTTTCTTTCTTTCTTTCTTTCTTTCTTTCTTTCTTTCTTTCTTTTGTTCTTCCTTCCTTCCTTTCTTCCTTCGTTTTTCTCTCTCTTTCCTTACAAGCCCCAGGTCACACTCACCTGAGGGAAGTCAGGGTTGGACTCTAGAGGCAGGGACTGGAGCAGAAGTCATGAAGAATGATGTGCACTGGCTGTCTGTCTATGGCTTGCTCAGCCCATGGTCTTATAAAACCCAGGACCACCTGCCCAGGGGTAGTACCACACATAGTAGGCTGGGCCCTCCCACAACAAGGAAATGGCCCTAGACTCACCTGCCCAGGGGTGGTACCACACACAGTAGGCTGTGCCCTCCCACAACAAGGAAATGCCCCTAGACTTGCCTACAGGCCAATCCGATGGGGACCTTTTCTCATCTGATGTTCCCTCTTCCCACATGACTCTGGCTTGTGTCAAATTGACCAAAACCTAACACCATGTAAAGGTAAAAAGTGAGAATCAACTCCGCAAAGTTATCCTCTGATCTATGTGTGTGTGCCGTGGTACAAGTGCCCCTCTCCTCCTCCCCTTACACAAACATTAATAATAGATAATTAACTAGAAAAAGAATAAGAATATGGCAACACTCAGGAGGCAGAGGCAGGCAGGCGGTTTCTGTGAATTCCAGGCCAGCCAGGGCTACATAGTGAGACCTTCTTTCACACACATGCACATACACACACACACACAAGAAAGAAAGAAAGAAAGAAAGAAAGAAAGAAAGAAAGAAAGAAAGAAAGAAAGAAAGAAAGAAAAGAAAAGAAAAAGAAAGAAAGGAAGAAAAAATCCAGAGATGCAAGTATGGAGAATCGAGCTCACTTTATTTGAAAATAGAAGTTGAATATTAGTAGCAGGATGGGGTCTGGGCTGGACCAAAAACCAAGTGTGTGAGACAGGTTCCGTCGGGCTATATCTGCCTCTTTCACCCCCCTCCTCAAACAGGACAACACCAATGACAAACATTACTCCACTCCTCCTCACCCCAGCCCTCCTCACCCCAGCCCTCCTCACCCCAGCCCTCCTCACCCCAGCCCTCCTCACTCCACCCCTCCTCACCCCACCCCTCCTCACTTCACCCCTCCTCACCCCACCCCCCACCCCCCACAGGCTATTCCGTCTTTGGGTAAGTTTGCTGTGGGGTTTTTACCATTAGATGTCTGTTTTGGGGAGGGTCAAGGAACAGGAGGCAAAAAATATCTCATTTCTCCTTAAGGGTGGCAGATCTCTCAGAACCCATTAACTCCTACCTCTGCCCCTCCGTCATGCAGAGGCCCAGAGAGAGCCGGACACTGAACACAGAGGGCAAGGTGTCAAAGCCATGCATGCTCCCTGTCTCCATTTGGTATTCAAGAGGAGACTCTAGAAGATGAGTGTCTGGTGGATGTCACCTGCATAGACACCTATACAGAGATTCCATCCCTGCGACTAAGTTGTTCATCCAAAGGCCACCACTGACCTCTCTCTTTCTTTTCTTTTCTTTTTTTTTTTTTTTTCGGAGCTGGGGACAGAACCCAGGGCCTTTCGCTTGCTAGGCAAGTGCTCTACCACTGAGCCAAATCTCCAACCCTCCCACTGACCTCTCTTGTCTCCTAGGTTGTCCCCGATTCTTGGGTCCTAGGAAGGGACAAAAGAGGACAGCACCATGTAAGGAACAAAGGAGAGGAGATCCTTTTGAAAATTGCCTCCTCAAACCCGAGAACGCAGTTACAAGAAACAGTCCTTTGTGGCTGACCCAGCCAAAGCACGAAGAAGCAGAGGTGGCTGGGGTGGTTCATGCCAGTGATCCCAGCACTCAGGAGGAAGAGGCAGGAGGATCTTGGATTCTGACCAGCCTGGGCTACACAGAGAGCTCATCAAAAAACAGAAGGGGCAGGGGATGAGAGAGAGAGAGAGAAGCAAGGGTTGATACCAAAAAACCTAAACGCCAGGTAGTAAAAGACTCCCATTTGTTGAACATTTGCTACCCCTGAGTGCTGGAAGCTTCTATGACCAAATCATGCAAGGGCTCTCACTCCCAGCTTCTTCGTAAATCTTCTCGATTTCTCTCCAAGTAAGCTTCATCTTCTGTAATTATTGCCCATTTGTGGACTCAGTCTGGAGCACAGGCTGGCTGACCTCAAACTCATGGTCACTCTCCTGCTCCAGTGAGTGCTAGGATTTACAGGCCTGAATCACTACCTCCAGCTTCTTTTCTGTCTGTGTCTATCTGTCTGTCTGTCTGTGTCTGTCTCTGTCCTGTGTCTCTCTTTCTCTCTCTGGGTTCTTGAGACAGTATGACACCATGGAGCCCAGGCTATCCTTGAATGAGACATCCTTCTGCCTTAACTTTCTACTTGTGCCACCCCACCCATCCAGCCTCTAACGTCTAAAGGCAACAGCCTGAGACTCTTTCCCAAGACTATGTAACAAAGACCTGACAAGTAGTCAAAGTGTCACAGGCCAGCAGGCCTTCGAGGCAGGAAGAGTTAGACGTGAGACAGGCCAACACCATGCTAGGGTTTTAGGTGGTTTATATGTAATGCCAATGCTAAAAGGCACAGACCCTGGCACAGAAAACACCACCAAGGTCCCCGAGTAATTAGTGTTCCCTCATAATATTATGAGAATCCTCACAGTAATGCCTGCCTCACAGGTAGTTTGGGAGCAGTTATGAAGTTGGCTCAAGTGCTTGTCGGTTGTGCATCATGGCTCCTCCTGGTGTTGGTGCTGGGAGTAGATCCCTCATCAGCTTCTGAGGGCTCCAGTTTGAACTCCCAAACTGCCTGTATCTGGAGCGCCTCAAACCCACTGTCCTAGTGTCTGGAGCCCATCCACAAGCTCAGAGTGAGGGACGGGGTCCTGACTCTGTTTGCATCACTCCTAGCAACGAGTGCTACCTGCCCAGCGTCAGAAGTAATATAAAGGGACAGACAGAGAATTAACCATTGAGAGCTAGTATGGTGGTGCAAGCCTATAATCCCATCGCTTGGAAAACGTGGAGGGGGGAGGATCAGAAATGAAAGGACATCCTTGGCTACATTGTGAGCTTGATGCTAGCCTGGGCTACATGAGATCCTGACACATCTGGGGGTACCCGCAGAGGACAGAGGGGTGAGAGACCCTAAAACGACTGGCAGTTGCAACCTGCCTGACTGGGGTTCTGGGAACTGAACTCAGGTCCTCTGGAAGAGCAGTACCTGCTCCTAACTGCTGAGCCACACTCCAGGTTCTGTCCCACCCGTGGTTTGTATGTAAGCACTGAAGCCGGGATCTAACAGGGAACCTCGCTGTCTAGAATGTAGAGTCTCTGGAGCTGGCTTCGTATGGGTCTGCAGTTCTAAGCTCAGGATCTGTTGCAGACACTGAGAGGTGGAGGCTGGCCCTTGGACCCATAGGTGATCAGCCAGGGCGCTTGCTGCTCCAGTAACCCTCCAGAGGCCAAACGTCCCCCAATGCACCAGACATTTCAGACTCCAGGCCAAGCAACTTCCTTACAACAGCCAGCTTAGGAACCCACATAGTTACTAAAGAAGAACCCTGTATTGGGGCCTACTATGTGCCAGGATTTCTGCAG
>NC_046154.1:25438724-25502643 GCF_011064425.1 Rattus rattus | reverse complement strand
CACACACACCACACACACAGTTTTTTTTCTCCTGCAAGCATTCAGGGGCAGGGGCAGGATTAATACCCAGAATGCTCATCTCACTACGTTTGTCTCCTGTCCTGCCACACCGACAGGCACCACATGCTCTTCACAGAAGCTCTGATGCTCAGGAAATCTTCACAGAGTAAAGGAGAACAAAAATGGTGGCAGCAGAGCAGTGGGGCAGGGGTGGGGTTCCTGGCTGGCAGATGTTATAGAATTGTGGCTCATAAGGGTTTCCCATTCAAACAAGACCCTCTAGATCTCAGCACACCTTCAGACTGACAGGTAAGAGGAGCCGGGTGAATGGGTGGCAGCCGCACGTGCCAGTCACATGGCACGATTGCCCTAAGTCCTCTCTGTACTGTGACTTCCAGTGGACAGAGGAAGCATGCAGACAACGGGATATACATGGGATATACTCTTAAAAACCCTCAGGCCTGGTGCCAGCAAGATGGATCCCCAGAATGGAAGGACCTTGTCAAGACACACACACACACACACACACACACACACACACACACACACACACACACTCCTCAGGCCTGAGCAGAAGAGAGGGCTTGTGTTTAAGAGCACTTTTTAAAGATTTATTTTATGTAAAGAGAATATCTTGTGTATTGTCTAGGTATATCACCTGTCAATTACAAGATCTATGGCCTATAGGATGGGGTAGAATAGAAGGTGGGACATCTGGGAGGCAGAAAGAATTCTGGGATAGAGACAAGTGCGGGAGGTTCAACAGAGGAAGACGCGTCATGTGGTACTTGAGCCCAGGTAACCAGCCTGTGGCAGGCAGAATGTTGATATAAAATAAATGGGTTAATTTAGGTTATATCTAGTCAGAGAGGAACCTAGCTATGCAGGCCAGGTATTTGTAAATATATCTTGAGTCTGAGTCTTATTTCTGGGAAGAAGGGGTCGGGAGGAAGAACCAGGACCTAACTACAGTTTAATTTTTAATTTTGCGAGGTAGAGTGTATGCACAAGTGTGCAGGCGCCCACAGAGGCCAGAGGCAAGTGTCAGATTCTCTGGAGTTGGGTCTACAGGCGGTCATGAGCCACCTGGTGTGGGCGCCCAAGCCTGAACGTGAGTGCTCTGTAAGGGCAGTATATACTGCTAACCACTGAGCCATCCTTCCCAAGGGCACCTCTGCGCAACTCCGAGGGACCTCGGTTAGTTCACTCCCCCAACCCCATTCCCATCCCCCAGACCAAGCAGGGCATCGTGGCTCATAGCTGTAATCCCGGCACTCAGGAAACTGAGGCAGAGAGGATGTATCAGGGCTGGAGAGATGGCTCAGCAGTTAAGAGCACTGCACTGCTCTTCCAGAGGTCCTGAGTTCAAATCCCAGCAACCACATGGTGGCTCACACACACACCCATCTGTAATGGGATCCGATGTCCTCTTCTGGTGTGTCTGAGGATATATATATATGATCTGGCCTCGTGCCTTCCCCTTCTGCTCTCCGGGGTCACTCGTTCTCCGTGTTCTTCCCCTAGAATCCCAAGCCACTTCCCACGCCCGGGCACCTGACTTGCTCTTCCCTCTACCTTTCCTACAAACCCGGCTGACTCACTCAGCTCACACAGAGCTCAAATGCCTCCTTCCTGAGGACATTTCCCTCATCCCACCTAGTAACACATCTCACACACCACAAAAATCACCAGCCTCTTCCTTCCTTCCCTCCCTGCAGCCCCAACCCCCCCACCCCACCCCACCCCACCCCATACCCCTTCTGAGACAGGGTCCTCTCGCTAACTTCCTGTCTGGTCTTGAACTCACTATGTGGTCCAGGCTGCTTTTAAATTTCAGTCCGGGACCTCAGCCTCCCAAGTGCCTGGTATTACAGTCCTGTGCCCGCAGGCCCAGCTACCAACCCCGCCTTTCCTGTCTCCCATGTTAAATTATATTTATTTATTAACTGTCTTCCTCCTGTAGGGGTTTTGGAGCAGGAACGTGGTTATTCTGTTTGGTTCTGCACCTCCTAAGCCTTGGGCAGGGCCTGGCCTGGGACCTGTGCTCAGTACATTTTGTTGAATGAATGAAGTAGGATTCCTTTCTCCTTTTCAACAATCCTAGCATCCCAGGAGGTGAAGAAGTGTTCGCGGGGCTAAGTCTGGGTGCCAGTTGCTGAATGGAGAGGGGTAATGGGCTTGAACTTGGACTGAGGAGTCCCCCATATCAGCCTCAGGAGAGACAATTTTATCTTGAGGGAACTGAGGAGATCTTTAAGGTTTGTGAGCCGCACGGAGGCAAAATGAAGTCAATGATTTAGGAAGACTAATGCCTTCTGGATGTGGCAGCAGGAAGACCAGGTAGTCATAGTAACTCAGGACAGGGAAAGGCTTAGGGGAAGAATAGACCTGATTTGGTGGCAGGTGGCGCCAAGGTTTTAACCAAGATTCCTTTCAGTGGCAGTTTAAATATGATTGGCTCACGGGAAGTGGCACACTGAGAGCTGTGGCCTTGTTGGAACAGGTGTGGCCTTGTTGGAGGAAGTGTGTCACTGTGTTCGCTGGGCTTTGAGGGTTCCTAGTGCTCAAGCTCTGCCCAGTACGGAAGAGAGCTTCCTGCACCTTGTAATCCAGATGTAGCGTTCTCAGCTCTTTCTCCGGCACTGTGCCTGCCTGGACTCTGCCACACCTCCCACCGCGATGATACTGGACTGAACCTCTGAACCTGTAAGCCAGCCCCAATGAAATGCTGTCCTTATTAGAGCTGCCTTGATCATGGTGTCTGTCCACAGCAGTGAACGCCTAACTAAGACGCCTTCCCAGGCTCAGAGGTCAGTAGCAAGTGGGTCAGCCGAGGGTTAGGAGAGGGAGCGACAGGCTTAGATTCTGCCAACCCAGCAGACCCAGACTCCTAACCTTCAAGTCGAGTGTGGCTCGGTCATACTCAAAAATACGGATCGCTGGATTGTTGGCCCCATCGACCACTCCAGGTAATGTGGTCTTCCACGGGGTGACCCCGGGTGTGAGGAACATGACGCTTATGGGGGCACCTTGAGGGGAGAAAGACAGCAGTAAGGAAAAACAGTAAGGAAAGAAGAGGCTGGCAGATGGCCAGTTCCCTCAGGATGGCGTACCTGTGCTGCTGTAGAACATTCGGAAGCTGTCGGTATGGTGGTGCCCAAAGAACTGCCCCGCTATGACGCGATGGTGCTTCTGAACCACCTTCAGATACTCCTCGTTGAAGCTCTCTCGGAACCAGGCCTTGTCCTGTGTCTTCTCAAAGAACCCTGGGGGCACGTGGCCAATAATGTACACCTGCAAGAGTGAGGTACTGGGGTCAGAGATGCTCTCTCCAGCCCCCATTTCCACCTTCCGAAACCTGCCCGCGTCCTCCCTCTGAACGTAACCCCAGAGCACATCTTCCACAAACTCTTCCTGATCCTTCAAAGAGTGCTCCCTGATTCCCAGACCTGGGACTGATCCTCCATGACTGTGAGAACACTAGGAGGTCGTGTGCACATCCACTGCGAAATGTAGAACAGAGGCCGAGTTAAGAGCATGTGCTTAGCCAGGGGTAGCGACTCACACCTTCAATCCCAGCACTTGGAATGCAGAGGCAGGCAGATCTCTGGGAGTTCAAGGCCAGCCCGGGGTCAACGTGTGTGTGTGTGTGTGTGTGTGTGTGTGTGTGTGTGTGTGTATGTGTGTGTGTGTTTAATGTATGAATGCTCTATCTGTATGTACATCTGTGTCCCAGAAGAGGGCATTGGATGCCATTACAGATGGCTGTGAGACACCATGTGGGTTGCTGGGAATTGAACTCAGGACCTCTGGAAGAGCAGTCAGTGCTCTTAACCACTGAGCCATCTCTCCAGCCCGAGAGCTTAAGTAAAGGGTATGAATGAGGTTTTGGCCTCTAACTTCAGCTAGGACACCAGCTATACACCATCTCTCTGAGCTTCGAGTTTCTCCTTTGGAAGAGTCTCCACTTGATGGAGCTTGCTACCCAGTTAAAAGAGGGGGATCTGTCCAAAGCACTGCGTGCCTGCTGCTGGCGTGATGAGGGCTCACGAGCACCAGTCACAAAGTCCTCCTGGGGTTTGCCAGTGATGCATGGACTCACACAGGAGCCACTGTGCCAGTCAGACAGGATGAACACACCTTACATCCAGGGTCCTCCTTGGGTACATCGTGCACACTACTGCTATGGGTGTAGTGGCGACAGAAAGACATTGGAACTTGGAGCAAGGAGACTGGGGTTCTAGGCTTTTGCTTACTGTGGGATGAGACCCTCGCAGGCCCTTGAGGCCCTAAGACATGCCGTGTGCTTCAGGACCTCAGCTCACAGGGTGGCTATGGTGGGAAGAAGCCTCTTCCGGGGCTAGGCTGCTGCAGGACCCTCAGGGATGTGAGTGTCCCCAGTGGGGTTGTAAGTCTGTGCCTGGTGGAAGATTTCTGTCAGGAAGTGTCCAGGTGCCCAGGAAGAAGCAGGAGCGCTTACCATCTCCCCGTCCCGAGATGCATTGCTTAGGACATCTCCCAGCCACTGGAACTGCCGGCCAGGGTCGGCCATGCCGGCTGTCTGCTCATTGCTGCTGTAGTACAGATTGGTGTTGAGGACCACAACTCGCCCTGCCTGGCTGGGACCCGGCAACTTCTCAGAATAGAAGGCACCTAGGAGGTCATAGTCAGGGACAGCCGTAAGTGGGGGTGCCTCAGCCACCCTGCACCTCACATTCTGACCTCTTTCCCTGGTGCCCTCCCTTCCCGTAGGAACATCATCTAGGGATACAAGCAAAGGCTCTAAAGCTGAGTTCTAATCCTGACTCTACCGTTCATATGGCTGTGCAACTTGGGAAAAGTTACTTGACCTCTCTGCTCAGTATCCCTCATCTGGATAATGGACTAAAATAATGTGTGGTCTCTACCCACTGCTGTCTTTCTTCCATCCAGCTCTCGGCCCCAGGAGCTGACCTATTCAGACTAAATCGACAACAGGGTCCTGTGCCCACTGTGCTATGGTTTGACCAACAAGGAGCCCCAGCGACAGGAGACCAGGGTCCAGGAAGATAGCAGTCAGGGAAATGTTGGGTTGGCTCTCTCTCTCTAACAGCCATTCACAACTGAGCGATGTGGTCCTCCAGGGACATCTGCCAATGTTCAGAGACACATTTGGTTGTCACACTAAAGATGCCACTCGCATCCAGCAGACTGAGGTCAGAGACACTGCTGAACACCCTACTCGTAGGGAGAATTCTGGAATTTTGGTTTCTTTAAAAAAAAAAAACCATAGAAATAGCTGGACAGTGGTGGCATACGCCTTTGATCCCAGCACTCAGGAGGCAGAGGTAAGCCGATCTCTGTGAGTTCTAGGCAAGCCTGGTCTACAGAGTAGGTTCAGGACAGCCAGGACTACACAGGGAGACCCTGTATAGAAAAAGAAGTAAACAAAGCAACAACACAGAAATATCGAAAGAATGCGCTTTCCTCTTGGTCCCCAGTGGTACAGAGGTGGGGCTGCTTCAGACAGTACACGGCAGCTGTCACAGGATTTGTTGCCTCACACGCTTACGGAGGCACGGTTTGACCAGCTGCAGATAATTTCTGCCATCGTGTGACATTTGGAACGCTGGGAACTTTTCAGAGGGTGCATAAATTCCAGCTCCCCAAGAGTCAGTGTGGGTGGCTGTTGGTCATTTAGGGAGGTTCGCTGCGGTTGGCCAGCAGCCATGATCAAAGGTGAAACAAAAGAAAAGAAATTCAGGGGTTTTCTTAATTCCTCTCTCCCCTCTACTTTCTCGTGTTAGAGGGTAAAACCGGGAGATAAAGGGTGGGAAAAGAACCCACAAAGTAGCAAAACCAGCAACACCTGCTTTTGTAGGAACAGAATAGCTCCGTGGGAGAAGGAACCCACCAGCCAGACTGCAAGGGTAGGAGTTGCCCAGGTTCAAGTCAGCTTGAGCTAAAGCTCTCAGAGCTGTCCTAGGGTTGCCAGGCGAGTGCAGTAGGCTTCTGCCAGTAGCGCCTGGCACCCGCTGGTTAGGATCCCCTTTACTGCTCCAGTTAAGCACGAGGGTTTTGGGAGCTGTCCTAGATTCTGTTCTCAAATCCATTGCCAAGCCGTGGGGCCTCTGTCTCATTCTCTTGTTCTGTAAAATGGGGATAAATTCTGTACCTACTTCAGGGCTTGCAGTGAAGATGAAATTGAATCGGACGCGGCCTGACACACAGAACGTGTCCACAGGGCACAAGCGTCATTAGTACCTTCTTTGAAGAGAGCGAAGGATTCGTTGCTAAGCCAGGGTCTCCACAGCTCTGCCACGTGTGTGTAGATGCTGTTGCTCTGGGCTGGGAGCTGGTTCTTAGGGTGAAAGTCATGATTTCCCAGAGCAGCATAGACTTTAGTACCTGAAAGAAAAGGAAGAAACGTTAAGGAGATATGCAGAAGCGCCGAGCGTCTTCAGCAGCCGCCGGCCCTCAAAGCCGGAGAGGAAGAGGGAGAACACAGATGAGGAGAGAGGCATAGAGAGGCAGGAAACCACATCGGCTAACATCTGGCTGAGCATCACTTAGAATGGGGAAGGGAGGGTCATGAGCTGCCTGGTCCCATTTCCCAACCTTATCCTAGCAGGGCTGTCCTGACCATTTCAAAAGGAGGCCCCTCAGATGATAAAGCAGGGGTGGGGGGGCAATTCTCACGGTGATCAGTTACTTGTGTTCTTATCAATTACAGATTGTCTTGCTTCTGGGAGGAGGCCTGGCTCACCTCCCGAGACCTTAGGATTTTCCCTCACTCGGGTGAGCCAACAAATATTCTATCGCACACCTGCCACGGGCCAGCACGGAGCTAGGAGCCAGGCTCTCAGACCCAGAAGCGAGGCAAAGCAACAGGTAGTGAATAATTCAGTGTGTGAGGCCTGTGTGCTGGGGGAGGGGTAGCCAAGGTGGGGAGAGGAGGGCAGGAAAGTCCCTCCTTCAGGTGACTTACGGATGAGACTAACAGGTGTAGGGAGCCCAGAAGACAGCGTCCTTAGAGACGGCCTCATGCTTGCTTTCTATGCTGTGAGCTGTGCTGGGTTATGTTTACTTTGGTCTTTTTTCCCTGAGACATGTGTGGTCTCACAGTGAAGCCCAGGCTGACCTTGAACTCTGCCTCCTACTGTAAGTATAGACCTGCTACGGCACCTCAAACTCCTTGTTCCTTTCATTTAGGCTCTGTGTCTGGCATGCAGTAGTTGACCAATAAATATTTAACAGTGAACAACAACAATAGAAATTCTTAGAAGGGCTGGAGAGTTGGCTCAGCGGTTAAGGGCACTGACTGCTCTTCCAGAGGTCCTGAGTTCAATTCCCAGCAACCACATGGTGGCTCACAACCATCTGTGATGGGATCTGATGCCCTCTTCTGGCCTGTAGTCATATATACAGGCAGAACACTGTACATAATAAATAAATAAATCTTAAAAAAAAAAAAAAAAGGAATGAAATTCTTAGAAAAAGCTAAGCATGGCAGTGTATACCATTGATCCCAGCACTCAGGAGGCAAAGGTGGGCGGATCTCTGTGAGGTGGAGGCCAGCCTGGTCTACAGAGCTAGTTCTAGGTCAATCAGGGATACACAGAGAAAGTCTGTCTCAAAAAAACGATAATAATAATAATAATAATAATAATAATAATTGTTCATTTGTGTTTAATAATTAATATAATTAATTAGTTTTGAAGTTATTTTATTATCATTATTATTATTATTATTATTCCAGCTACACAAGAGGCTGAAGTGAGAGGACTTCAAATTCACGTCGTGCCAGGGCTACAGATGAGTTCAAGGCCAGCGTGTTGAACTCAGTGAAACCTTGCGGTAAATATTAAAAAAGAATCTACCATCCCACGCTATTGCTGGCTCCAGCAGGCCACAAGGCATCTGCGGGATATATTCACCTCAATCAGCAAAACGTCTCCACCCGGTTTGATTCGTTAAGTTCCCAATTTCCATCCCACGTTGCCGCTGGCTACTCTCTGGGCCCTGCTGCGATCTCACCGTGTATCTAGTTCTCAAGGCGGGTCATTGCCATGCCAGTTTCACTCAGAGACCACCTATCTGGTGGCTCTCCTGCTGCGGCCCTGCTCACATCCCCACCATCCGCAGCCCCCTGTGGTTATGTCACAACTCCCAGTGACCCATTAAATCAAAACTCAGTTTTGATTTATCAACCAGATTTATATCAGTAAATCCTCACCCCACAGAACATCCACACAATAAACTCTGAACCAACTAATATTGATATAAAGCAATTAATAGTGATATAAAGTGCCCACCTAGATAAGACGAATTGTCCTGTAAAATTCCATCCGTTATGAAATATTCGTAATTACCTGTGACCCATTAAGGCCAGACAAATCTGGGTCATCTTTCTCTGCCTCCATCTTGGCTTTTCTTTTTTCTCCTCTCTCTCTCCAAAACTCTGTGCCTGCCTTACTTTTTCACTGTCCAATCACAGGCCTTTCCTTGTCTTGTGCCTGCCCTCACCTGAATATAGACAACAATCTATAAAACCTGGTCTCAAAGTAGGCGAGGGCAAAGCTCTTAGTACAGCGCCTGCTTCACCGAGCAAGAATCCTGAGGTTCAGCTCCAGTGCCTCAGAATGAGGAGGACCCAGTTCAGCGAAAACAAATCCCTGGCGACCCAAGTGCTGATGGGAAAGGGGAGAGTCCTTTACACCGTCCGCTGCTACTGGGAAAGCAAAGGCTATGTGAAGGCTTGAGCTGTCCTGTTCATCGAATGTCCCCGCTTTCCACAGTAGTAGCTCAGTAAGAATCTGTCGATGGACCGAATGACTGAATGAACTAGCTTATCTCATCCTCAGGGCAAAGGCACCATGTCCCTGTTTGCACACCTAGCAATGGGATCACCTAGCTCACGGCAGAGTAAACTTTGAGGTCCTTTCTGGTCCTGCCTTGCCTGCCTCTGTTCTCGGTCTCTCGGCTACACTAGAGAGGCAAGACCAATGTGCCAAATGAATGTGGGAAATACAGGCGCACCATAACTGGAGAAGCAAAACTCCCCAGGTCGGACCTTCTTTCTCCAACCCAGGGCCTGTGCATGGCAGGCAGGCCTTCTACCACGGAGCCACATTCTGGGTCCTCTTGCTTGTTTCGAATGAATTCTTTGACCTCTCTATACTACAGTTTACACCTGCAGAATGGGAATTGTCCTGCCTGGCCCATGTTTTCATTCTCTCTCATATCTTCCACTATGGTCTCATTTTAACATCTCTCCAAATCCCACCGTGGCTGTGAGTAGGCACGTGGCTGTGAGTAGGCACTGCATCATTCTTTAAAGGCAGCACTTTTCCCCATGGCTGTGTCACAGCCAGTGGCACCTTCAACATTAGCAGTTTTAACAGATGTGACATAGGCTTGACAAAATCTGTAATGTCCACGTGTGTCAAGTCGTGACCAGTGACGTGTTCTTTGGTTGGTGTGTGTGT
This sequence comes from Rattus rattus, assembly GCF_011064425.1. Lineage (NCBI taxonomy): Eukaryota > Metazoa > Chordata > Mammalia > Rodentia > Muridae > Rattus > Rattus rattus. The sequence continues at coordinate 25,493,176 of NC_046154.1, read as the reverse complement.
TGGTGTGTGTGTGTGTGTGTGTGTGTGTGTTGTATGTGGTGTGTGCGTGTATATGTGGTATGTGTGTGTGTGTTGTATGTGTATGTGTGGTATGTGTGTGTATATGGTGTGTGTGTATATGTGGTATGTGTGTGTTGTATGTGGTATGTATGTGTGTGTTCTATGTGGTATGTGTGTATGTGGTATGTGTGTGTATTGTATGTGGTATGTGAGTGTGTGTTGTATGTGGTATGTGTGTGTGTTGTATGTGGTATGTATGTGTGTGTTCTATGTGGTATGTGTGTGTATTGTATGTGGTATGTGAGTGTGTGTTGTATGTGGTATGTGAGTGTGTGTTGTATGTGGTATGTGTGTGTATGTGGTGTGTGTGTGTATGTGGTGTGTGTATGTCTGCACATGTGTGCATGAGCACACTCGCCCATGTGGATGGAGGCTTAAAGTGGACGGTGATATCTTCCCCAGACACTCCTCTACCTTACTTTATACTTTTCTCACTGTCATCTTGGCTAGACTGACTAGCCAGCAAGCCCTCAAAATCTGTCTGTCTCTGTCCCCCAGTGTTGGAGTTACCGATGTGTGCTGCTGACCCTAACGTTAATGCCTTTGTAGGGGATCTGAACAGACTCGGGTCTTCATGCCTGTGTGACAAGGCACCACCATCTACCCAGCCCCAGCAAATACCTTCCTATCCATTATTTCATAAGTATTCTAGAACTGCTGTGTGGACCAGAGGAAAGAGGCTCAGGGTTGGATATGAGTCTGAATTCATCACTAGAAAGTGACTACTGACTGCATTGTGGGTAACAATACCTATAGCTGGGGGGTGGGTCAGTAGCCCATTTGATCCTAAGTAGCGACCTTTGCTGGAAAACAGACAAGCCCTATCTTTGTGGAACATGCCAGGCCGAGACAGATAAGCCCAAAGGATCCAGGCATCTTTGCAGACGTTGCTTTCGGTCAAGGGAGGAAACCATGGGAACAAGAGCCGTGCTCAGATAGGAGCATAGAGCCCCACGCTTGCCACATTACCTTGACCAGTTGACTTGATGCCAAGACTCACATTCCTCATTAGGAAAATCATAATAGCCCCTGTCTGCAGTTGTCAAGACAATGGATGCACTGAAGCCTGCCAAATTCTTAGAGCAGTTCATGGTACTTATCACTCAATATATGCATAGCTGTTGATTATTTTTAGCATCATGATTCTGTATGTGGGTCCCAGGAGCCCATGACTATGACCTTTAGAAGGAACAGAGGGAGATGGGGTGGATACTGATAAGCCACTATCTCAGGTTCCCAGTTGGCAGCCTGTGGGCCTGATTGAGCCCCCAAGACCTTGTGTTTTGCATGGAGAATTTAAAGCCACCTTCAAGGGCCAATAGTTGGGGCACACAGACCCTCTTCTCCCTGTCATGGTCCTTAGGGTGGCTTACACACTCCCATTCCCTGCCCACTCTGCATTGCTTGAAACGCTCGGGAAGCACTGGGCAACAGCACTTTGGCCGGCAAGCCACGTCTCCCAGATGCCTGGCAGCCGGATGGCGGGAGGACAGCAGATACAAGCACTAGCGTCAGGGCAGGATGGAAGGTCCTGTGTCAGCCTGAGTGGGGCTTGCCCAGGGACACCTGTGTGCAACTGTACACACCGTGAGATGTAAGTCTGGCGGAAGAGTGTAAGACACAGAAGTGCCAAGCAACTCTTTAGTGGCCGCCTGTGTTTCCACAGGCCGGTGAACTGGGGGGACTGTGTAAGTAAGGAACGATTACTATCAAGCATTTGAAACCTGGAGGCAGCCATTGTTGTCCGCAAAGGTCCTGTATCCCAGCTCTGCTAATGCTGCTCTACCCCATGCTAGGTCCCCCTAGTGGGTCAGGGAGCACCAGCAATCAGACAGAGTCCTACCTGGAAAGACCTCTTTGATGAGGTTGGTCAGACGTTCCACCATCGTCAGCACAGCTCCCTCCCCCAGCCTCTCATTGGGGACGTGTGGTGTGTCATCCCTGTAAAACATCAGTGAGACAGTTGGGACAGGTGCAGGAGAAAGAGATGACAGTGAGTGACAAGGAAAAACAAGCCGCAATGCAGCCAGGCAGGACAAAATTAAAACCCATGTTCTGGGCTGCTACGGGCTCATCTGTTCTCATGGAGAACGGGTATGTAACCCTAGAGTCATACAGGCTAAATAAAAACAAAACATCTGATTTCCACACGTTATCACCCAAGAAACTGCAGCTCCTGCGAGAGCTTTATAACAAACAGAGCTATAAAGAACCTTAGAAGTCATCTCATCCAGTGCCGGTCAGCCCTGCAAGCTCCCAGAGACTTCTCGAAAAATGCTGCACCTGGGGAAGATTTCCCAGCGTCTCTCCCAGAGTCTATATTTCAAAGTGTTACACAATTGTTAAGGGTCCTTCCTCAGAGGTGTCAGAGCCCTTCCCCACAAGCAAGGCCCCTCGAAGGAGTTTATTGATTACTGGGCCCGAGAAACTGAGGACTGGCCGGGCGGTGATGGCACACGACTTTAGTACCGGCACTCCAGAGGCAGAGGATCTCTGAGTTCAAGGCCAGCCTGGTCCATAAAGAGAGTTCCAGGACAGCCAGGGCTATGTAGAGAGACCCTTTCTTGAAACAGCACCCCACCCCCCAGCACCTGCCACTGAAACAAAGAAACAGAGGATTGTCCAGGTCCTCCTGCGACATTGCCATACTCCTCAGGAGGTCAGCCGTCCCTCTCCTTCTGCACAGGGCCCATGGCGTGGTCACTCCCACTTCATAGTGAGGGGGCAGTTAAGAACATCATGAGTTTCATCCCAGCTCCTAGAATCGTCCACTAAAACTGTCACGGGAGCCCCTGGAACTGTCCTCACACCTGGGTCACCACATCCTGTAGGAAGTCCTTTCCCATCCTGCCATGTGGGTCAGGTGCCGTGTGCAATCCCCCCCCCACACACACACACAGGCGGAAAGTTAGGGTCACCAGGCTGACCTGGATCCTCTGGAAGCCTGAAAGCCCTTTGAAGGCCAGTCCCTGTCTCCGCCATCTCAGCTCCCCAGTATCTACCCCAGGACTGAGCAAGCGACAGGCTGATTGGCCACATTCTCGAAAGCCTGGATGTTCACCTAAGATGAGGATTAGGAGACAGAGGAGGTAAGGGGCCCCGCCCGGCTCGCATGTGAAATACGACTGCTCTTACCCTGTCCAGAAAATGAAGTCTGGCTTTGGTTCGATCTCCTTCATGGCATAGATGGAAGAGTTGATAAGGGCCCAAGGAGAATCGCAGAGGTAGGCACCCCAGGGGCCAGCATTTAGCACGGGCTGGGAGCCAGCTGACGGGCACACCCGGAGGGGGTCTTTGGATACCGTGTAGTTGGGGTCCAGATGGAGGTCGGAGATGTGCCAGAACCTCCCTGTGGGAAAAGAGAACCTCCCTCAATGCTGGATGAGGAAGAAGCCCTGAGATAAACACAGGCTCCTCTGGACACCAGGTTTCAAGACAACGTTCTACAGCGCGGCTCTGCCCCGCTGGTGACTTTTTGTCCAGGTTCTTACCATTGCCCATCCCTGTACCCACAGCAGCTGCGTGAGGGATGGGGCCACGTGACCCTCCAAGGGCTGAGCCAGGGGCTGGTTTGCAAGTTAAGGCGAGAAAAGTGTAAACACTCAGTCTGGATCCACCTAGAAACTGTATGGCCTTGGGCGAGCTCAGTCACTCAGAGTCTTTTTCTCTATCGCTAGATCCAGACCCTGCATACCTCGGTGAGAGATAAGGAAAAAACAAAACAAAACAAAACCTGGCCCGAGGGAGAAGGCTTATGCACAAATGAGTTGGGAGACTTTTTTTTTTCTTTTTTTCTTTTTTTTTTAAATATGGAATGCTTCACGAATTTGCGGGTCGTCCTTGGGCAGGGGCCATGCTAATCTTCTCTGTGTCGTTCCAATTTTAGTATACGTGCTGCCGAAGCGAGCAAGAGTTGGGAGACCTTGAACCCCTGGGGAGTATGTGTGGAAATGAGAGGGGATCAGAGCAGAGGAGGATGGACTGTCTGGTGGATGGCGTGCCTCACGTGGGTGTGCTCACCGCGATACGAATTTGGGACTGCAGCATGCACTGTGGGAGGCGTGTTTGTAGCAGTCGTTGACAGGATTTTTGCTCTAAACCAAAGGAATCTGGTGTAAGAGAAAGGAAATAAAAGCCAGCAAGGTGGAGCATGGGGCTGCATAACAAGACTGTCTCTTTGTCTCTCTCTGTCTCTCTGTCTCTCTCTGTCTCTTTGTCTCTCTCTGTCTCTTTGTCTCTCTCTGTCTCTTTGTCTCTCTCTGTCTCTTTGTCTCTCTGTCTCTCTCTGTCTTTCTCTCTCTGTCTCTCTCTGTCTCTCTCTGTCTGTCTCTTTGTCTCTCTGTCTCTCTCTGTCTCTCTGTCTCTCTCTCTGTCTCTCTTTGTCTCTCTCTGTCTCTTTTGTCTCTCTGTCTCTCTCCTCTGTCTCTGTCTCTCTCTGTCTCTCTCCTCTGTCTCTGTCTCTCTCTGTCTCCTCTGTCTCTGTCTTTCTCTGTCTCTCTCTGTCTCTCTGTCTTTGTCTCTGTCTGTCTCTCTCTGTCTGTCTCTCTCTGTCTCTGTCTGTCTCTCTCTGTCTCTGTCTGTCTGTCTCTGTCTCTGAGACAGAGCTAACTTTGAACCCAAGATCCTCCCACGTGAGTCTCCCAAGCCCTAGGACGACTACGGGAACGCACCACCACGCCCAGCTCTCGGTGACTGCATACTGAAAGTAGGTCTAGCCTCTGCTCTTGATCCTGTGTTCTGGGCCAACGTAGGGAGAAACCTGGGGATGACCTCACCCTCCACCACTGATGTAACTTCTTCCTCCACTTCCTCGAACTCAAAACGAACAGCCTGCATCCTTCCCCACAGGAAGCTGAGCCTGAGGCTGGGACCAGAACATGAATGTGAAACGAAAACAGGCTCTGCCTCCTCCCATTCCTAAACCTCTCCAGGTGCTCCAAAGAGCTCGAGAGGAAACAACAACAACAACAAAAAAAGACCTTGCCTGTCTCTCCTGACCTGTGCCTGATTTGGGGAAAGAACCTAAAACTTGCTTACACTAAGGTCTGAATGACTGATTAAGGCGTCTTACAGATGCCCTGCCCACACCCAGGAAGGTTTGGATTACTATGCCCATTTTCCTGATAAGGAAGCAAAGTTTAGAGGTCACCAGGCCTGAGATCCTGTGGCCAGTGGTCCGGATCCTATGGTTCAGACTCTCTAGGGACATAGCTGTCTAGTGAGCTCAGTACCCTACTGCCTTAGACGGGTTTCTCAGTTGACAGCGTGAGCCTACATTTTTGACTTTTCTTACCCAAATGAAATTTTTGTTTATAAAGGGAGGGGATTTAACCTTTCCACACAGATTTCAACCCCTAATGTATTTGAAATAATTCCTACAGGAGCAAAACCCTAAGCCAGGGTAAAGGAATTAGGTGCCCCATTCTAATCAACAGGTGGATGGGCCAGTGTACCTTCCAAGTGCCCGGGCACCTGCTACCTCATGCCGGTGGCCATGTTTTAGGCCAAGCTGGCCAGCCTAATGCAGCAAGATGATACCAACTTCTGTCTGGTGTCCTCGGAGGACCCGGACAGAGACTATTGTCTGGCCTCAAGGAGGATCTTTCTCAGTTAACCACAAGCACCAACCACTTGGTCTCTCTGCTATCGGCCACAGTGAACGTTTCTTCATTCCACAAAGTCCTGGCCAGTGGTAAGGCCAGGCTAGTTGTCAGTAAGTAGTAAAAATGAAACTACACCCAGCGGCCCCAGCACTTCTGACCAGGGTGTGTGTGTGTGTGTGTGTGTGTGTGTGTGTGTGTGTGTGTGTGTGTTGCTGTAAACCAAACTAGCCCTCTCCCCACTGCCTTGTTTTGAGAAAAATCTGCTCAGATGGGGTGATTGTCCCCCATTCAGTCTTCCAAGTAGCTGGTACAAAAGGTGTGTGCTACCACTAAGCAGATGAAATAAAGATTCTTTTTTTTTTTTTTTTTTTTTTTTTTTTTTTTTTTTTTTTGAGGGAGTTAGGGGATGGATGGGGTTTTAAGACAGGGCTTTTCTTTGGAGCTCTGACTGTCCTGGAACTCACTCTGTAGCCCAGGCTGGCCTTGAACTCAGAGATCTGCCTGCTTCTGCCTCCTGAATGCTAGGATTAAAGGCCTGCACCAACACCACCTCCCTGAAGTAAAAAAAAAAAACTATATATTTCACACTGTAGCTGTCTTCAGACACACTAGAAGAGGGCATTAGATCCATTTACAGATGGTTGGGAGCCACCATATGGTTTGCTGGAATTTGGACCCAGGACCTCTGGGAGAGCAGTCAGTACTCTTAACCGCTGAGCCATCTCTCCAGCTCTGTAATTAATGAAATCTTAAAAAAGCAAGGTCAAGGATCTTGTTAGGATTCAGATGCTTTATACAGACTTACACTGTTTGAATAGGAACAAACCATTCACTTGAGCTATTAAAAAGGAAAGCCGCTATGTTACGCAGTGGCCAACACCTGTAATCCTAGCACTCAGGAGACTAAGAAAGACCACACACAACTGGAGGCCAGCCTGGTCTACATACTGATTTCCAGGCTAGCCGGGCCACATTCCAAGGCCCTGTCTCAAACCAACAAAAAAATAAGCCAAGCTTGGCTACTACTTGTGAGTCATTGTGGCTCGCTAATATTATTAATTAAGTGGTATGGGTACAAGCAAACTTGGCATGGAGTTCGATGAGAAGCTGAGAGCACAAGCCTCGGTAGGTAGGAATTCTAGATTTATCGCTCACTTGCTGCATGGACAAGGGTGGCTTTTCTCCGGTCTGTCTCTGCTAAGCAGCTCAGATGTGAAGACAGCGTCTGGAGGTGGGGGTAGGATAAACGCAGCAAGTGGGAAAGAGTCAGTTACTTTGTATCCAGCCTTTGAGCGGGTCTGACAGCCTTCCTCTCACTACAGAAAGGACAAGTCCTGCCCACCCAGCGTGTCTCCTTGGGACAGTCCTCTGCATGTAATGAGGCATATTTGAAGGAGGACAACAGAAAGACTGATTTTGTCTTATTCTGGTTGGGCCTACAGACCCAGCCATCCCACGTTCATTCTGAAAGTTTAGACCGGTAAAATGACAGAGCAGGTGAGGCACTTGCCACCAAGCCTGAAGACCTGGAGACCAATCTCTAGGACCCAAAAATGGTCCCCTGACAGCCACAGGCATGCCATGGCACATATGTGTACACACGCGTATAAATAATAAGTATAATTTCCTTAAATACTTATTTATTTCAAGTATGTGGGTACACTGTCTCTGTCTTCAGACACGCCAGAAGAGGGCATCAGATCCCATTACAGATGGTTGTGAGCCACTATGTGGTTGCTGGGATTTGAACTCAGGACCTTTGGAAGGACAGTGTTCTTAACCACTGAGCCATCTCTCCAGCCCAAGTATAATTTTTAAAAGAAAAATAGAATAAATCTTTAAAAAAGAAACAAAAAGAAAAACAGAAAAAGTTGGGAAGTGATGGCTCACACCTTTAATCCCTGCACTTAGGAGGCAGAGGCAGGCAGATCTCTGTGAGTTCAAGGCCAGCCTGCTCTGAAAAAGAAAGTTTGTTTGGCTCAGTTCAGCTCAGCTCCTGGTCCTCCTCCTGTCGACCCACAGTGCCCCAAACTCCTTTATTCATTATTGATCATAGACCCAGAGCCCAGGGTCAAGTAAAACATCTATGACCTAAAAAAGAAAATAGAAACTACTCTATCAAAACTAAAATTTCATTTCAAAAACAATATTTAAAAATTCATTGAAGCCATAAATAATGTGGGATAGGTTAATTGTTTGTTTATTTTGAGACAGGGTCTCACTGTGTAGCCCTGGCTGACCTGGAACTTACTCCGTAAAACTCAGAAATCTGCCTGCCTCTGTGCCCTCCGCCTGCCTCTGTACCCTGAGTGCTGAGATCAAAGGCCGGCACCACCACACCCGGCCACCATTGCTATCTTTTTTTTTTTTTCATTTTATTTATTATGTATACATCATACAGCTTTCTGCCTGCATGTATGCACGTGCAGGCCAGAAGAGGGCACCAGACCTGATTACAGTTGGTTGTGAGCCACCATGTGGTTGCTGGGAGTTGAACTCAGGACCTCTGGAAGAGCAGACAGTGCTCTTAACCTCTGAGCCACCTCTCCAGCCCCACCATTGCTATCTTGATCCCGCCCGCCAGAGCCAAGTGTTGGGATTACAAAAGGCGAGGCCAGTTTAATTCTTTCATCAAATTGTCTTAATTACATTACTCGTTTGTTTTGTTTATCAGTGTTTGTGTGTGCCACAGTACATGGGTGGTGGTCGAAGGACCACTCTCAGGAGTCTCCTTCCACCATGTGGATCCCCAGGATTGAACCCTGGTCCTCAGGATCAGAGACAAAGACCTTTTAACCCGGGGTCATTTTATCTGCCCCTTATTTACATTTACGTGTGTGTGTGTGTGTGTGTGTGTGTGTGTGTGTGTGTGTGTGTGTATGTGTGTACACACGACAGAGGATATGGAAATATGGAGAGGCCACAGGACAACTTGCAGAAATTGGCTATCTCCGTTCACCGTGTGGGTCCAGACTCAGTTCAGGTTAACAATAAACAAATTTACCCTCAGCCATCTTGCTGACTCCCCTTAAGCTTTCTTAGCACTTCACCATGCACAAGCAGGGCCTCCCTAACAAATGCCTAACACTTTAGTTTACTTTATTCTTCCAAGTATGTGTGTGTGTGTGCATGACTTCATCAGCACCACATGCTTGCCGGAAGCTGTCAAGACCAAAAGACAGAGCGTCTCCCCTTGAACTGGACTTACCAATGGTTGTGAGCTGCCATGTGAGTGGTTAAGCTCTCCAGCCCCTTAACAATCGCATTTAAACCCCCCTCTACTGTCACCCCACTTTCAGATCATGAAAGGGGCTCATGGTCACATAGGTCTTCTAAGGTAAATGTCACACCAGTGACTCTGGCCTCAGTGACTCTGAGGCAGGGGGCTGTTTTGGAATCGGGGAAACCACACACCTTTGTTTAGGAAGTCAGGCGCATCCACACAGGCAGTGGTGATTTGAACCAGGAACTTCCCTAGCTGAGCCTCAGTTTCCTCATTGGGAAAGCAAGCATGAGAAAGCCCAGAGAAAAGGGATACAGATAAAAGTCCTCTCCCGAGAAGCCTGGAGTAAGGGTAGGAATGGGGACTAAGATATCAACCAGCCTTAGAACCCATTGCCATGGCCACACTAGCTCAGAAAGTGGACCTTCCCCTCCTTCTCCTCCCTTCTCCTCCCTTCTCCTCCCTTCCCCTCCTTTCCTTTCCCTTCCCCTTCTTTCCCCTCCCTTCCCCTCTCTTCCCCTTCCTTCACCTCCTTCACCTCCTTCCCCTTCCTTCCCCTTCCTTCCCCGCCATTCCCCTTAGCCCGTTTCCTACAGTGGAAGATGATAACACTGCACAAGGTTCCTCCACGACTCTAGCCCCTGATTCCATATCTGTCGTCACCATGTGTAACCCACACCACAAAGTGCCCCTGCTCCAGCTTCAGTCCTCTGCTGTTGACACTCAGCAATGATCTAAAGGATGTCCCGGGCAGACAAGATGGCCCAGCGCGTAGACACTTGCTGCCAACCCTGAATACCTGTGTTCAATCCTAGGGATGTACACGGTGGGCAGAGAGAAATGAGCTTTGTAAGTTGTCTTTTGACTTCTACATGTGCGCCCTGACCCAAATGTGTACACACACATCCCGAATCAACAAACGTAGTAAAAACTTAAGTACCTCACCTGTAATTCCTTCTCTATAAACTAAGACTTGAGGTAAACAGGGCAGTGGTGCCCCATGCTTTTAGTCCCAGCTGATTATATATACATAATTTTTTTTTTAAATCAAGACTTTTCTTTTTTCATTTTCAAGTAAGTTTTAAAGAGATGGTTTTTCAAGAACCTAGTGCCATGTCTAGGATCACTGAAAATGCTCAACAACTGTTAACGACTTCCCTAATGGGCTACTCCCGCAAGTACCACAGTATACACAGGGCTCAGCTGGACAGCCTGGGTTCAGGCCAGACTCAGCAGCTGTGTAACCCTGGGATAGTTACTCTCTCAAGTTCAGTTTGTCTGGGTAAAATGGAGATAACAATACTTCACAAGCTAAGTTGTTGTGAAGGTATTCCGTAAAAAAAAAATCATGTGCACGGGGGCTGGAGAGATGGCTCAGTGGTTAAGAGCACTGGCTGCTTTCACAGAGGACCCAGGTTCAATTCCCCAGCACCCACAACTGCCTTTAACTCCAGTCCCAGAGCATCAGATGGCCTCTTCTGGCCTCCACAGGGCAGCAGGCACACATGTGCATACATGTAGGGAAAACACGCATGTAAAACAATAAACTTCCTTCAGCAGTGGCTTGCAGATCTTTCGGACAACACCTACCTCCTTTTCTGAGCTGTAATTCAAAAAGCAAGCATAACTTTTGACTGGCGTGCCGCACACCTTCAATTCCAACTCTTGACAGAGCCGGCGGATCTCTAAGTACAAAGCCAGATTGATCTACATAGCAAGTTCTAGGCTAGCCAGGGCTACACAGTGAGACTATGTCTCAAAAAAGCCTTCAAGGTCACCTTGGACTACTATATCTTTAAAAAAAAAAAAAAAAAAAAAAAAAAAACGGGGGCTGGAGAGATGGGTCAGTGGTTAAGAGCACTGTCTGGGGGTTGGGGATTTAGCTCAGTGGTAGAGCACTTGCCTAGCAAGCGCAAGGCCCTGGGTTCGGGTCCCCAGCTCTGAAAAAAGAAAAAAAAAAAAAAAAAAAAAAGCACTGTCTGCTCTTCCAAAGGTCCTGAGTTCAAATCCCAGCAACCACATGGTGGCTCACAACCATCTGTAATGGGATCTAATGCCCTCTTCTGGTGTGCATGAAGACAGTGACAATGTACTTATATATAATAAATAAATCTAAAAAATAAAAAATAAATGGATTATCATTCCCTCGCAGCTGAGGGAATATTTCTTCCTTGATGGGCTTTTAACCAATGCTTTCGTTTTTATGATTTTTGGGGTTTGGTTTGGCTTTTTTACATGTATCTATTGGGTGGACAGACACCACAGAAGACAATTTGCAGAAATAGATTTTTCTCTTTCCACCATGGGTTTGGGGAACTGGACCTCCGGTTGTCAGTCTCAGTGGCAACGTTTTGTGTTTCTTTGCTAGAGTCCCGGAGATGGAACCCACTCATTTGAACAACCACTGTACCACAGAGCTACACCTGAGCCTTCAATCAGAGTGTCCTGATTGAGTTCGGGAACCTTCCGGCCACCTGCTTCCTCTTAGTGGCTGGCTTTCATGTACTAGATCCTTAGCCAACTCTGTCCCTCTGGCAAGCCTGTGTCCTGCCCCTGGCGGGCTGCTACTCCCACTTAAAATCCCCTGGCACAAGGAGACTTTTCGGTGTGGTTCTGCTTGTGGAACAATGTTTCACATATCCTAGGCTGCCCTTGAACTGGGTCCACCGCCCGAGCTACACCACACAAACACCTTGATGGCTAACTCTCCGCACTTTAACCTTTAAATTACTTTCCTTTTTCAGCCTTGTTCCCTGAGCGTCCCGGGCAGCCCAGACCCCACCCCCCAGTTCCTAGTAGGAAACAAAGATCAAGCAGGATTTCCCGCAGCCCTACCTAATTCAGCCCCTGCGACTCCCCAGGGAGCCAGGAATATCAGCCACCCGAGCAGCGTCATCCTCTGGAGATCACCCCACGGCGGCTGAAGCTCCTCCAGGTCTGTCCGCTCCTCAGGTTCCCACCAGCGTGTGGCTAGACACGTGTCTGAGCAGAACTTCCCGTTCGGCTGCTACCAGTGTTCCAAGTTATCCTTGGCGGATGGCTGCTCTTGCTTTACCTCCCTTGCCCAGAAGGGCGTGCGCTTGATTGGAGGAGGGACGCACCAGTGAGCGCTGGAATCTTTTGCAGGTCTCTGTGGAAACCGCATCTGTGTTGCAAGATGTTGTGTTAGAGAGTCCCCGACCTTTCGAGAGAAAGACAGAAGTCCTGGGAGCAAAATGATACGATCTTTGAGGTGTGCTTTAAAGTTGTCTAATCAAATGGAAGGCATTTCAGTTCGGTCAGCCTCCTTTTTTTTAAAAAACTTATTTATTATAAGTACACTGCGTTTGTCATCAGACACACCATTAGAGGGTATCTGATCACATTACAGATGGTTGTGAGCCACCATGTGGCTGCTGGGAATTGAATTTAGGACCTCTGGAAGAGCAGTCAGTGCTCCTAACCACTGAGCCATCCCTCCAGCCCCACACTGACTGATTCACAGTCACACTCCCACGCCCAACGAGCTTGAACTTGATGAACAAAGGAGAAAACAGGTTGTGTGGGGGTGGAAGGGGAGTGTTAGTGAGGCAGGAGGAAGAGTGGAGAGGGAATAGAGTTGCCAGGGAGTTGTGATGGGGGCGTCTAAGGCTCTGAAGCAGGCAGGAGGCAGGCTGTGCTTAGGTGTTTGAGCTGGGAGCTTTGGAGAGACAGGAAGAGAATGAGAGGCAAGATTGGGGCTGGAGAGGGGGCTCGGCAGTTACAGCACTTGCTGGTCTAGCACAGGACTCAGGTTTGATTTCCATCCATTGGAGGTTCACAGTTCCAGGTCATCCGGTGCCCTCTTCTTGCCTCCAAAGTACCAAACACACACACACACAGTGCACATATACGAAGAGAAAATATTCATATACATAAAATAAATATAAATAATTTTCCTTTTATTCCTTCCTTTCTTTTTCTTCTTCCTTCTTTTCTTTTTCTTTTTTCTTTTTTTAGACAGGGTTTCTCTGTAGCAGCAGTGGCTGTACTAGAACTCGATCCACAGACCAGGCTGGCCTGGAACTCTCAGAGATCTGCCTGCCTTCGCCTCCTGAATGCTGGGATTAAAGACATATACCAGTGTACGCCCATCCTAAACAAATCTTTAAAAAGAAAAGAAAAGGAAAAAAAAAGACAGCCCAATTCGCATCAAAGAAAGATGAATACGGGAGACAGTGGCAAGTTGTCTGAGGCACAGAATTTGTCCTGGCCCATTTTTCTGTTACTGTAACAGAAGACCCGAGACTGCACAGTTATAAAGAACAGAGATGTGTCGGCTCCCATTCCTGGAAGCTTGAAAGTCTACGGTCAAGGTGTTCGTGTGCTGTGTGGTGTCTGCAGGTATTTCTGTGGTAGAGAACCAAACTTTGAAGAGGTGAGAAGGAAAACTTGGTACAAACTCCCTTGCAAAATACCCTGAAAGATCCCCGCTTGACATCAGTACAGCCATTTCTTAAGAGTAAAAATTTTCTAGATCAGCTAGTCGTTAGACAATAGACCAAGAAGCACAGAAAGTACATTCCCATCCGATCCACTCTCCAGGAAGCTATGGCCTTGTCCTGGGAACTTGGACTCCAGGAGGGAAAACATCTGCCAAGTTAGATATTCTTGGTCCGGGACGAGAAAACATTTGTCAAGTCATGGTTGTGGCTTTGTCCCGGGAACTTCAGGATGAGAAACATCTGCCTAGTCAGATACCCGTGGCACTAAAATAGCTGGGACCGTGTGGAGCCCCAGTGCACTGGTATCCCGAGTAAACCTCTTGTTTTTACATCAAGACTGAGTCCCGTGGGTTTGTGGGGTGGTGGGTGTCCTCAGGATTGGAGCGAGAGTCTCCTCAATCTGAGGGTCTTTCAACCCCACTAGAGCGAAGTACCCGAGACCTTTATCATAAGAGTGAGTTCTGCCAGAAAGAAGGTGGTGCACACCTTTAATCCCAGCACTCAGGAGACAGAAGCAGGTGGATCTCTCTTAGAAGCCAGTGTAGTCTAGCGTGAGTTCCAGGACAGCCAGAGCTACACAGAGAAACCCTGTCTCAAAAAACATAACCAACCAACCAACAAGCAAATGTATATATGACACCAGTGAGGTTCCAGCAGGAGAATGGACTTACCTAGATGAACCCACAACTTCCTGGGGAGTTCAAGGATGATCTCACAGAGAGTTTGAAGCCAGCCTGGGCTACAGGAGACGCTGTCAAAACAAAACAAGGTGGATGACAAGGAATGTAGCTTAGGTTGCTTGCCTAGGTTATGCAAGGCCCTGGGTACCACCCTTAGGGTTGTACATGCAAGGAAGGAAATGGGAGTGAGAGAAGGAAGGGAGGGGGAAGGCGGAAGTGAAAGGGGGAGGAGGAGGGGAGGGAAGGAGGAAAAACAACCTTTGGCCCTTGGAATGGCTCAGACTCTGTCCTGTGAGTAGAGTACCAGCAGGGTTAAGTTCTGTCCCCATTCAGGGCCCCAAGTCACCCAGAGGAGGTGGGTGTCAAAATGACTACCTAATCTGAATTTTCTGCCAGGGAAAAGAAAGAGAGTGAACGCTGTTGACTTAGTCTCAGTAAAGCAGTGTGGCTTTCCTGTGAGTCAAAGTGCTGGAAGGTGTCTGAAGCATGGGACTAGGGACCAAGGAATCAAGGGCTGCTGCCTCCAGGGCTGACAAGGCTGACAGGGAGTTAGCAACCACTAGGCCTGGAATTGTAATGAGTGGGAAAGGCTCCTCCTCAACCCATCTGGGGGTGCTAGAGACCCACCCATTTTCTGGCCAGGTGCAGGGGCTTCTCTTTAAGTACTTCATGGTTTTTTTATTAGTTTTTTTTAAATGAGTGTTTTTATTTTATTTATATGAGTACACTGTCGCTGTCCTCAGACACACCAGAAGAGGGCATCAGATCCCATTACAGATGGTTGTGAGCCACCATGTGGTTGCTGGGAATTGAACTCAGGACCTCTGGAAGAGCAGACAGTGCTCTTAACCACTGAGCCATTTCTCCAGCCCCCTTTTTATTAGTGACCCTATCACCATCACCACTACTAACTCATAAGACATCCGTGTGCACATAGAATAGGCCTTTGTTGTTGTTGTTGTTGTTTTGTTTTGTTTTTTCTTTTTTTCGGAGCTGGGGACCGAACCCAGGGCCTTGGGCTTGCTAGGCAAGTGCTCTACCACTGAGCTAAATCCCCAACCCGTTGTTGTTGTTTTTTAAAAGTGCTCTCAGCTGAGAGGTAGTAACAGTGCATGCCTTTAGTCCCAGCAGATCTCTGAGTTTGAGGACAGCTTGGTCTACAGAACTAGTTTCAGGAGAGCACAGCCAGGGCTACACAGAGAAACCCTGTCTGGAAAAACAGAAACCAAACCAACCAACCAAACAAAAAAGAGTGTGCTCCAAGGCCAGAGGTGTAAGGCAGATGGAGCTTCAGTTACGGGGATTGTGAGCTGCCCAACACGGGTCCTGGACACTAAACTTCTGCAAAAGTTGTAAATTCTGTTACCCACTGAGTCATCTCTCCGCCCACCTTCCCTAAGCTTTCATATGAGTTAAAACAGGATGCCCTCATCCCAAGCAGACACGGGTGGGTCTCAGAATGAATCTAGGAGAGTAGAATTTCTGCCCTGACTCAGTCCTTTGACAGACCTGCTACCTCAGTGGTTATGGTGTTTCCTGATCTGAGCTAGATCCAGCTGGAGATTAAAAAATCCAAGCGGATTGGACTTGACGTTCTTAGGAACAAAACAGCCTTCTGTTAGAACCCTGGCCAGTACCTTTAGGCCTGATCCCACAGCCTGGATTAGGACAAATTCACGTGGCTCTCTTTGGGACAAAGAGTTAGGAAGCGGTCTGTGCTGAGGCTGGATAGTGATTCTTCATGGTCCCTGTCACATGAGCTATGCTGGACTACATGAGGTGTCATGAAACATCCCGACACCCCTGAGAGGCCATTAACAACCAGACATTCCTTGTTGTGGGGATTAACCTGAGATTTTCTTAGGGGATTCTGTCTGAAGTGTGTTCTCTGAACAACCTCCACTGCCCCCTCATCTTTCTCAAGGTGCCTCTTTCTCTCTTTCCTCCCTCTCTCTCTCTCTCTCTTCCTCTCTCTCTCTCTCTCTCTCTCTCTCTCTCTCTCTCTCTATCTCTATCTCTCCTCTCCTCCTCTTCCTCTCCATCTTTTCTTCCTCCCTCTCCTCCTTCTCTCTTCCCCCTCCTCCTCCCCCGCCTCTCCTCCCTCAATGATGCTTTTCTCCAAGCTTTACAGGGAAGTCTGTCCTTCATTAAGCTCCCACCACCTTTAGATTGTTAGATCGCCATATTGTTTCTGTCTAGTGCTCTCGGTCCCACCTCAAAGCAGCGGGACCCCGAGGCCCTTTTATTAATAAACTCGTGTATCTGCTTTCCTGCGAGGACCAAGCTGTTGCTGCTATTTCACTTTCACTTGTTTTTTTTTTTTTTTTTTTTTTTTTTTCGGAGCTGGGGACTGAACCCAGGGCTTTGCGCTTCCTAGGCAAGCGCTCTACCACTGAGCTAAATCCCCAACCCCGTTTTTTTTTTTTTTTTAACACTGGTTCTTAAAATCACTACCAAGGATGTGTGTGACTCCTAGCAACTGTAATTTCCACAATCTCCATCTCACTATAGGGGGAAAAAGCCACATTGGGGTAAAGCTGACAAAAGAGTCAGATATGGTGGCCCATGCTGTAATCCCAGCATCTGGGAGTCCGAGGCATGAATTTAGAGATAGCCTAGGCAGCAACTAGGAGGTAAGCACAGGGACTTTTCCCATCCTCCTCTCAAGCCCAGAACCTGAACTATGCTTAAAAACAAACACCTGCTGATGAAGATGGCATCCTCAGTCCTCATGGAAGTGGGGAGAAAGCAGCCCTCGGGGCAAGTGACCTTGGTCCACACGTGGCCTCGGAGCCTCTGCAGTTGGGGTAGATCTGGGGAACAAGTCCACAGAGAACGTAGTCCAGGAAGAGATAATGAGTAATGACGGCGCCAGGGTTGAATCTACAGGAGCTCCTATCTAGCCTGGGCGATGACAAGCACAGACAAGTTGCCCTTCTGCACTCATCGGCGAAACCCTTTGTTCACTGGCACGATAAACATTTGTACGCCTCTTCCTGCTGGGCGAGGAGAAACAATAACAAACAGCTTACAGTTTAGGGAGAGAAGTAGGCTTTGAGCAGAGCCATACAACTACATATAAGGTTATAACGGCCATGTTCCTAGTAGGGATGCGGCTCTAAAGATCTGAAACGGTTGAGTCATAGTGAGGAGACGCTAAAGGTCTAAAGCAGCACAGAAGGGAAAAGGTCATACGATAATTGTTAGGGGGCCTACAGAGATGGTCCCCCAGATAAGAGCACTGGCCCCTCTTCCAGAGGGCCTCGATTCAATTCCTAGCAGCCATGTGATGGCTTATAACTGTCTGTAACCCCACTCCCTGGGAATCTGATGCCCTCTTTCTGGCCTCCACGGGCACCAGGCACACATGCAGGCAAAACACTGCTACACATAAAACATATTGGGGATCGGGGGAGGGTGTTTGTTTGTTGGAAACAAGGTCTCTCAACATAGCCCTATCTTGTCCTGAAACTCACTATATAGACCAGGCTGGTCTTGAACCCATAGAGAGCCACCTCCTCTGCCTCCCAAGTGCTAGGATTAAAGGAATGCGCCACCATCACCTGGTCTTTTTTTTTTCTCTTTGAGCTCCCTGAGGGCACAAAAGTGATTTGGCTCACCTGGGATCCCCAGGCGGCCCACTATGTGGCACGTAAATGTTTGCTCAATCAAAAGTTGAGAAAATCCTGTCTCCTCACGCTCTACCAACAGTGTAGACCACCTCCACCTGGCTCTGTCTTCTCCGGCTAAGACCACTTGCCCTGATTCTCTGGACCTTCTCATTCTTTCTCTGAAGGCCTTGTAATCCCAGCTACCCAAGAAGATGAGAGCAGGGGCTGGAGAATGGCAGCAGTAAAGAACACTTACTGGGGGGACTTATTGGGGGGTGGGGGGCTGGAGAGATGGCTCAGTGGTTAAGAGCACTGACTGCTCTTCCAGAGGTCCTGAATTCGAATCCCAGCAACCACATGGTGGCTCACAACCATCTGTAGTGGGATCTGATGCCCTCTTCTGGTGTGTCTGAAGACAGCAACAGTGTGCTCCTCTACAAAATAAATAAATAAATCTTAAAAAAAAATAAAAATAAAAGAACACTTACTGGGGCTGGAGAGATGGTTCAGCCATTAAGATCATAATCATGGGGTTGGGGATTTAGCTCAGTGGTAGAGCGCTTGCCTACAAGCACAAGGCCCTGGGTTCCGTCCTCAGCTCCGAAAAAAACAAACAAACAAACAAAGATCATAGTCAGCTCTTCCAGAGGTCCTGAGTTTAAGTACCACTACCACATGGGCTCACAATCACCTGTAATTGCATCTGATGCCCTCTTCTGCCATGAAGGCAGAGGGGCAAAGAAAGCACTCCTCACAGACATAAATAATAAATCTTTTAAAAAAAGAACACTTGGGTTGGGGATTTAGCTCAGCGGTAGTGCGCTTGCCTAGCAAGCACAAGGTCCTGGGTTCGGTCCCCAGCTCCCATGTCAGGTGGTTCCAGGTGCAGGGGATCTAATGCCCTCTTCTGGAAAGCTTAGGCACCCACATGTGCATGGCATGCACTCCCACAGACACAGACTCATGGATAAAAATAAATGAAAGAAGATCAAAAGCCAGTACAGGGAGCCTGTAACAAAAGAAGGAAAAGGAAAAAGGAAATCTCAGAAATTCTGAACTTGGCCCAAGACCAGCCACAACACATGTACATACACACACACACACATACACACACACACACACACACACACACACACACATATACCAGTACACCTACAAATTTATTATACATTCACAGATACACACATATACATGCATACACAAAATACACACATATACACACAAACATGCATAGGCATATACATACACATATATATAAACATACACACACCACTATACCTACACACATATATGCTACTACACCTACACACAGATACACATACACAAATAATACACCTACAGGAAAACACATACACACAAACATACACACACACATATACACACTCCATACACCTACACACACATACATACATCCTTCTCACCCACCTACACCTATACACTCATGCACACACACTAATACACACCTCACATGTTTAACGGTGTACATGTGGAAGACCAAGGACAACGTTCAGGAGCTGGTACTTGAGGCCTCTTCCGTTTCTGCAGTTATAGTCCAGGGTAGTGAGCATGAGTGTTTCTACCTTGCCTCAGGAGTGCAGGAGTGCTGGGACTACAGATGGCTTTTTGTGTGTTCAGGGTTTAGAGCTCAGGTCGGCAGGCTTGCCGCTCATGAGCTTTTTACACACTGAGCAGTCTCCTCTACCCAACACCCATTAAACAACTGAACACATAGGACTGGGAGGATAGTTTAGGGGTTAGAGGACATGTTGCTCTTGTAGATCACCTAGGTTAGGGTTACAGAATCCACATGGACATCGGCAGGGGACAACTGCCTATAACACATCAAGGGAACCCTAAGACCTCCTCTGGCTTTGGGGACACGTACACTTATGTGCACTTACCCACAGAGACACTAAACACAAAGGTCTATAAGTTTTGTGTGTGACTCATATAATAACTAGCTGAAGTCATAGGAGAGTACAAACCTTAATTAGACTGGGAGGGAGACTAAGCTGGGGGCGAGAAGGCAGGACATCTTCAGATCCTTTTAATTGTGGCCATGAGGTTTCTTTTGTTTTCTTTTCTTTCAAGATAGGGTTCCTCTGTGTAGCCCTGGCTGCCAGGCTGGCCTCATACTCACATAGATCCATCTGCCCATGCTTCCTAAGTGTTGGGATTAAAGGCATGTGCCACCCCCACCTAGGTTTTCTTTCTTTGAAACCACGAACATATATATCTGTATTCTGGATACAAGCCTCTGCATGTGTGTGAACATGTGTGTTTGAGTGTGTCCTTGTATATATGCAGAGGACAACTTGTGGGGCTTGCGATGGACCAGCCTGCCTCCATTTTAACATCGGAAGCCATCTTATTATACCCTCAAAATAAGTTCATTCCTGATTTCTGTAAAACTTAATTTTACCAGGTCTTGACCCATTTTCTGAATTTTGACAGGTTCCACATCCTATACCCTGATCTTCACCCTGATAAATGTTCTGCCAAATAATACTGAAATGTTTGGCCAAATTACTATGTAACCCTTGAAAATGCCCATATTCTTGCAGTTGGGGGGGGCATAATATAAACCTCACCTCACCTTGTGTGTTCAATGTTTTCTCAAACATCTATTTGGGGAGGTAGCCATGTCTAACAAAATAAAGCTTGTTTAATTTCACCAAGAGGAAAAAAAAAAGAGCTAACACTCTTTACTCTCCTTCAGTGGGATTAACAGTTGAGTCTCTCCTTCTACTCTGCAGGTCTCTGGGGTCGACCTCAGGTAACCTGGCTTGCTGAGCCATCTTGCTGGCCTCCATGAGGTTTCTTATAAGAGCAACAATCTTGGAGACGATCTGTAACTCTACAGGAAAAATTTCATTTCTTTTATTTCATTTTTTAAGACAGGGTTTCATCATGTAGCACAGGCTAGCCTGGAATTTGCTATGCAGACCAGGAGGGCCTCGAACTCACGGAGATCCTCCTGCTTCTGCCAGAGTGCTGGCGATTTTAATTTCTTATAGAAAATAAGTAATCCCACGAGGACCTGTGAGACTAGTACTGAGTCAGTCTGTCTCCCTCTCTCTCCCTCTCTCTCTTTTAAATATTTATTTATTTATTTAATGTACAGTTCACTGTCGCTGTCCTCAGACACACCGGAAGAGGGCATTAGATCTCATGACAGATGGTTGTGAACCAAGAGGTGGTTGCTGGGAATTGAACTCAGGACCTCTGGAAAAGCAGTCAGTGCTCTTAACCGCTGAGCCATCTTTCCAGCCCCTAGTACTGAGTCTCTTAAGTTTGCAAATGGCATGCCACAACTGAGCACCAACGTCGAAAGTGTGACTTCTACCACAGCTCCTGAGATTCAGCTTTAAAGGCAAACTCGCAGTTTGGCGGGAATGGGGGGCGGGGCGGGGGTGGAGCTAGCGAGCGGCGGAAGGACATGCAAGGGGTTGCGCAATCGCCGGGGATGGGGGGGTGAGGAGAACATGTGTTTGGCCCAGGAAGTATTGTTTTGATTGGTTGTTTTCTTGAATACTGTCCTGTCAGGAATTCGCCCACAGTAAAGATGGCCGCGCGGGCTTCCATTTCTTCTTGGGGCCGTGTGTTTTTCTTAAGCTTGGCCTTGATACCGGAAAAAGTAAGATTCGTGAGTTCTGATTGGCTAAAGGTAGATGTGTCCCAGGCGCTGATTAGCTGGCTCTTCGCGGGAAGGAATTTGTGGCGCCAGTGCAAAGTAGCTACAACGCCGCCACGCCGGAGCGGCAAACACTTCTTAAGTCTTCTTGTTTTCCGTGTCCGAGCTTCTTGGCCTCTTTCTCAGGAAAACTGCGACCAGGATGTGGAATAGTAATGGCGGGCGTGCGGGAGAGAAGGCAGAGACTCGCGCGTGGGAGGGCAGGGCGGGAGCGAGAGACCGGAGGCCGGGGCGGCGGCCTTTGAGGCTGGAAGGGGGATTGTGGTGGCTGGGGCGGTGGGGACAGCGTTTGCCAGGTACAGAGTTGGGGAGCGCCGTGCAGATTCTGACTCTGTCGTTCACTACCAGGCGGATTCGAAAGCTTCAGCAGCTCCTCCTATGGCGGAGCGGGCGGCTACACGCAGTCTCCCGGTGGCTTCGGGTCACCCACACCGTCGCAGGCAGAGAAGAAATCAGTACGTAGAGTGACCCGCTCTGTTCTCATTTGTGTCCTCCTGTCCCGAAGGTCCTCACTGGTCCAGGAGGGAACGTGGTTTTGCGGGGGAGGGTGGCACCCCAATTGGTTCGGAAGCTGTGGGTTGCCTACTTTTTCTTTTGTCTGGTGAACTGGGTAACCGTTTTCTCTAAGTGTTTGGCAAGCGTGCTGTGGTTGGGCCGGCCTCCACTTTCCTGCCCTACCGCTCAGAAAGTATGCTTTTGCAGAGTTAAATGTCGCGGTGCCCATCCACAGCTGGGACTACTAAAAAGCCTAAAGAACAAGAGTCCACTGTGTTCAGAACAGGTTTGGGGTTCATTCCTGTTGGTATTTGACAGGAAGAACGTAGTCATTGTATGACCAAGTGTTTGGGGGATGTTTGTTTGAGACAGGCTTACAGTGTAGCTCTGGCTGGCCTGGAACTCAGATATCCACCTGCCTCTCTACCTCTGGGGCTGGGACTAAAGATGTGTAGCCACCAGGCTCATCGTAGTGTTAGGGGTAGGGAGCAAGCAGTCTCTAAGGCTTACTGAGTAATTGCCCTTAACTTGTGGTTAACTGTTCTTTACCTTTTTTTTTTTTTTTTTGAATCGGATGTACCTCTGTTGCCTAGGCTGATAGGGCTGAGGTGATTCTCCTGCCTTTCTGCCTCAGTTTCCCTGATAGTTGGGAAACGTTCACTCTGTACGGTTCTGGTGTTTGAAATTACCAGTAAACATTCTGAGATCCCAAATAAGGGGCTTCTTTCCATAATGTATCAGGATGTGGTCTTTTGTTTACATTAGTATTCTGCTTAAGCAGAGATAGTGTTGAGTTAAAGGCTTATCTTTTGTGCCGTTTCATTCGTTCTGTTTTTGAGACAAGTTTTTACTACCCATTTGTGTGTTGCCTGGAACCTGCTGTGTGTAGACCATGAATTTGTGGTGACCCTACTACCTGTCTCTCCTGAGTGTAGGGATTACGTCGAGGACTACACAGGTTGCCTGTTGCCTCTGTGGTGTCCTGAACACTTTGCTCTTGCTGGATCTGGGATTTGCTCTTGCTATCCCCACTTCTCTAAGACAGAGGGGTGCATGTGCGTGCGTGTGTGCGTGTGTGTCTATCCCTGGTTGTCCTGGAACTTACTCTGTAGACCAAGCTGGCCTTGGTCCACCTGCCTCTGCCTCCTGGGTGCTGAGATTAAAGCCATGGGCCACCACTGTCTAGCCCTGAGATGTGCTTTTGAAGGTTTGTTCTAAAGGCAGGCTCTCCTGTGTTGTCCTGACTCTAGTCTGACCTTTTCTTTGTGACCACACTATGATACAAACATTTCTCCACCTGGAGGTCTAGTATCAGATCAGTGTGGATGTGAATTCAAAAGTGTGGCATTTGCCGTGTGTAGCAAACACTGTGAACCCTAGCACTTAAGGGGAGAGGCAGATGAGTCAAATGTTAACTTTCTGGCCTTGTTTTCTGTCTCTTTGAAGCAAGGAGAACTTGGTTTGAAGTTTCGGGATTGTAGTATATTCAGAGTGCTTGGCACATGGAGACCTTCGGTGAATGGTTGTTACTCTCTCAGGTTGACGTGATGCGTCCTTTCTCTTTGCAGAGAGCCCGAGCCCAGCACATTGTGCCCTGTACCATATCTCAGCTGCTCTCTGCTACTCTGACTGATGAGGTGTTCAAAATTGGGGATGTCGAGATTTCACAGGTATGTGAGATTTTGTGGAAGGACCGTGCAGGAATAGGATATAAGGGGTGGAAAGATGGCAGGGCCAGCATGAGCACTAGACCTCAGTTCCATGTCCATGTACAAAGCCAGGAGTGATTATGAAACCGTGGGGTCAGAGACAGGAAGATCCTTGGGGCTTGCTGGCTCCAGGTTCAGTGAGAGACTGTCTCAAGGGAATAAAATCAATATTGCTAGACCGGGTGGCCCAATGTCCTCTGGCCTCTGCAGAGGCATTCATTGCACATCTGTCTGCTCATTTGTGCACACCATTCATATGCATTCACGCAAGGAAAAGGAATTAAGACTTGCTTAATCGAAAAGTAGATAGCTAGTAACATGTTCTATGGGTAGAAATGAATGCTTGGGCCTTTTGCACAAGCCTGATGACCTGAGTTCAGTCTCCACATTCTACACTGGAAAAAGAACTACATCCTCTGACCTCTGGATCATGGCACACATACGCACAATGGTAATATAACAATATTTTCTGAAAAGTTTTTTTTTTTTTTTTTTTTTTATTAACTTGAATTTTTTCTTTTTTTCGGAGCTGGGGACCGAACCCAGGGCCTTGCGCTTGCTAGGCAAGCGCTCTACCACTGAGCTAAATCCCCAACCCCCTGAAAAGTATTTTTTAAAGCTGGGCAGTGGTGTCTCACACCTTTAATCCCATCCCTGGGGAGGCAGAGACAAGTGGACCTCTGAGCTCCAGGCCAGCTTGATCTGTATAGTTCCAGGACAGCCAGGCCTACACATTGAAACCCTGTCTCTTTAAAAAAAAAAAAGTGTATGAAGGCATTCTTCTGTTGGAGCCTCTCTTGCTTGCAAGAGTAGTTTCTCAGTTTTCCTTAATGAATGTGTTCTATGCATATAAACAGGTAAGCTTTGGACTGGACATGGCAGCTCATACCTGTAATCTTGGCACTCAGAAGGCAGGCAGGAGGATTTTCACACGTGTGAGGCCAGTCAGACCCATGAAACTAGTGAGACTATCTCAAAAAATGTTTCATAAATTGTGTTATATGTGTGCATCTTTGATTTCCAGGAAAATGAGACTGTGTTTCTTTTCTTTTTCTATTCTAGGTCACTATTGTGGGAATAATCAGACATGCAGAGAAAGCGCCGACCAACATTGTCTACAAAATAGACGACATGACCGCAGCACCCATGGACGTTCGCCAGTGGGTTGACACAGATGTAAGTGTCTGCTCTTGGATCCAAGTGGATCCAGCTCTTTCAGTTTTAGCCTTCTAAAGGTTTTCCTTGGTGTAAAAATTCATAATCAAGATACCAAAGGTTAAAAACCGATAAAGTGGGCTAGAGAGATGGCTCAGCGGTTAAGAGCACCGACTGCTCTTCACAGGTCCTGAGTTCAAATCCCAGCAACCAGATGGTGGCTCACAACCATCTATAATGAGATCCTATGCCCTCTTCTGGTGTATCTGAAGACAGCTACAGTGTACTTATATATAATAAATGAATAAATCTTTAAAAAAAAAAAAAAGATAAAGTGAGAGCTTAATAGATTTGACCACATAAAAATTTAAAACCACCTAAAATACTGTGTAAGAGAGTAGAAAGTAAATTCTCTAAGAAAGATTTTTCTCTTGGTTGCTCTCTTCCCCATTACCTAGAGTGGTGCCCACCACACAGTGGCCTTGAGTAAGTAAATACTGTTAAGTGAGTGGGAAGCATACTTGGACGGGTTCCATCACTTTATAAAGAGCTCTCCAGAGTGAAAGCAAGTAGCTTCACCTTAGAGACATGGACAAAGATGCACAGGTCACTTGCAAAAGACCAGATAAAAATGGCAGCAATGATGTAGATTAGACTGGGTAAGCATTGAAAATGAGGGTTTCTAGGCTGTATGAGAGTAGCGCTTAGCCCAGTGCTTTGATAGCTAGAAATCAGTCACTTGTTGACTTGTCATTTTTTAATGAGGAAATGACTACAGTACAACCCTGAGAGTAAGAGTATAAATTCAGTGTGTTTTCCCAAAACTGATGGGTGTTGAAATCATTGACCTTTCTGGGCTTGGTGATGTATGCCTTTAATCCTAGCCCTCAGAAAGCAGAGGCAGGTAGATCTCTGGATTCAAGGCCAGAACTCTACACAGAGAGTACCAGGACCACCAGGGCTACACACACACACCTGTTTCAAAAAAGAGAAAGACCAACAAGTTTACATTAAGGAGTAAAAGATGTGTACCAAGATTT
The DNA here is from genome assembly GCF_011064425.1 of Rattus rattus. NCBI lineage: Eukaryota > Metazoa > Chordata > Mammalia > Rodentia > Muridae > Rattus > Rattus rattus. The sequence goes on along the minus strand of NC_046154.1, from coordinate 25,467,443 downwards.
TGTTTAAAGGTATTGACCAGGCAGGCAGGAGGAACGACTAAGCGGTTAAGAACAGTGGTTGCTCTTCCAGAGAACCTAAGATCAATTCCCAGTATCCACATGTCAGCCCACAGCTGTCTGTAAGTCCAGTTCTAGTGGATTTGACATCATCTTCTGGTCACTCAGCACTGAGAACACAGCTGGTACACAGACACTCCTGTACCTGTTACACATAAGTCTTATGGGCAAGAAGTAGTGACCAGGGACTAATAAGACAGCTCAGCTGGTGACCTTAATGCTGATCTACATGATAAGAAACTAACTTCCACGTCTTCTGACCGCCATTCACTTACCAAGAGTATACACAATGTAGGGGGAATGATTAAATATTGTTAACCAGCCTGTGTGCTTGGATCGTGTCTATTATATTGGCAATCCGGAAACTAAATCAGAAGGATTTTGCTGTAAGTTCTAGACCATTCTGAGTTACACAGTTCCAAGACACCTGGACTGCATTTAGAAGAACTTGTGTGTGTCTCTCTGTCTGTCTGTCTGTCTCATACCTCAAAAGGGGGTGAGAGAGCAAAACAAACAGTAACAGAAGAATAGGCAGTTCTATCTCTGGCACCGAATGAGTTGTGTCAGACACTACAGGCCTGTAATCCAGTACTTGGAAGACAGAAACAGGAAAACGTTCAAAGTCATCCCTGGCCGTAAGATAAGCCTGTGTTACATGAGACCTATGAGAAAACTGAAAGTAAATAAACAATGATGTGTTTATGTTATTTGTCAGGATACCAGTGGCGAGAACACTGTGGTTCCTCCAGAAACATACGTGAAAGTTGCTGGCCACCTCAGGTCTTTTCAGGTAAAGTAAAACGGTAGCCTCAGAGCTGGGGAGATGGTGTAGATGAAGACGTGAGTTTGCATCCTTGTAGCCACAGTTAAGGCCACACTTGTAACCTCAGCATGCCTATGGAGAAAACGGTGGAGACAGCCTTTGAAGCTCACAGGCAAGCTGTCTTGACATACAGATTGGTGAACAAGAAGAGAACCTGTCTCGTGCCAGGTGGTGGTGGTGGTGCACCCCCTTAATCCCAGCATAAGGAAGGCAGAGGCAGGCAGATAACTGTGAGTTCAAGGCTATCCCAGTCTATAGAGCGAATTGTAGGATAGGGTGAATTGCAGAAATGCTGGGCTATACAATGTCAACAACGGGTGCAGAGTACCCGGAAGAGAATGGGAGACGAGAGACGGGAAGAAGGACGCCAAGACAAGAGTCTGATGAAGGCGACTATTTTTCCCAAGGCTGATTTTTTACCATAACAAGGGTAACAGAGGGAGGGGACACAATATTCATGTGGTCAGGGAGTAGGCTGATGTTGACAGGATGTCAGAAAGGTCACAGGTTTGTCATATCTATTAGTCAGCAGGATGTTGGTTTTTCAGAAGGGTTACAGGTCATCATATTGGGCGTCTTGACGTTAGATGTGTTTCTCAGCAGGAGAACTTTATCATATCATTATTCATCCTGACCACCAGACTTGTATTAGTCTTCTGCAGCTGGCTGGGGATTTTCCATGAACCCAGTCATACTTAATTCTAACCATATTAACATCAATAATGGAGGGTTTTAAGGGCATGGCTCCCAACAGTACAAGTTCTATATGGAAAAAAGTAATAAAAATTTCTGAATTTACATCTTCATTAGAAGAATGAGTAATTATCCTTAATCAAGTCTTCAAATTAAATGAGAAGATATTTTGTTCTCTTCATTGAGAGGAAATCTAGGTTCTGTCTTAAAATTAAAGCCATGTGTGGTAGCACATAGGCATTCTCCTTCACCCCCAGGAGGCAGGGGCAGATAAATTTGAATTTGAGTCCACCATAGTCTACATAGCGAGTTCCAGGTGACCAGGGCTACATAGTGAGACCCTGTCTGGAAAGGGGGCTCAGTTCTAGGTCTGCATGGTATGCTTCGGGACAGCCAAGGCTACATTGCAAAACCTTGCTTCAAAAAAGAAAAAAATTAAGTAGGGGTGGGAGAGTGCCCACTGGGTAACTTGCCATGCCAGTGTTAGGGACCTGAGTTGTTGAATTCAAATCCTCAGGAGCTGTGTAAAAGCCAGGTGGCTATCCAGAGCCTCTGACAAACCTCTGGGGAGTTGGGAGGCAGACAGGAGAATCTCTAGCTTTGGGGCTCCCTAGTTGGGTATGTATAGTAGAAGGACAACTGTTTTGATGTGGGAAATGAGAACCAGCACATCGAGGCTGTCCTCTTGCCTTCCCTCGCGTCCATGGTACATGTGTTCACATTTACGGTCACATTTTAAGTCTGTGACAGGCATTTTCCCCAGAGAAAGGTAACCAAGGAAAAAGCCGTGTTTTGCCCAGAAAGTCACTTGCATGTTTGTCTTTTCCTTCTATTTCTTCTTTAATAGAACAAAAAGAGCTTGGTGGCCTTTAAGATCATTCCTCTGGAGGATATGAACGAGTTCACAGCGCACATTCTGGAAGTGGTCAATTCACACTTGATGCTCAGCAAAGCCAACAGCCAGGTGAGTAGCTGAAGTCAACTTGACCTTTCCTGAGAAGACAAACTTAAGGTTTATATTCATGTATCTATGTGTGGTATGAGGGATCCCTGGGAGTTGGGTTACAAGCAGTTTGTGCCACCCGGAATCGAATTCAGGTTGTCTGGAAGAACTCTAACTGCTGAGCCATCTCCAGCCATCACTTAGGTCCTCAACACATTTTCTGTCTGAGCTTTGCTACTGTGTTTCAGTCTCAGTGAAAGTGTAAGTTGTTTCCCAGTGTCAAGATGACTGCACAAACATTTCAAAGCCAAGCAGCATTTTGGGTCTCAACAATGGACATTTAAAGGCTATTTGATTGGGTGATCTACCAGTGGGGGAAATCCTGCTGTGTTTTCAGCCTGCTTTAAACCTCACAGGACATGTGCACCTCTGTCATTCTGCAGTAGATACAACACTTAATGACCTGTTCATCAGGCGCTGTACAGAGATGCACTGATGGTTCTGAAAAGTCTGAGTAAGTAGGAAACCAGAGAGTATGGCATACAGAAGACTGGAGGGACACATTTGAGAGGAGTGGTCAGGATTGTCCGCTGCTAAGAGGTCAGAGGTTGTGAAGGCCAAAAAAACGCCTTGAGCAGCCAGTGACTTGAGAAGTCACTGATGACTTTGGTAGAACTTGGTTGAGAAGACTATTTGAGATAATCCTGATAGTGGGAGGCAGAGAAAGGAATGACCTAAAAGAGGGTGGGGCGTCTGTGCTTCCCTCCTTGTGTTGTGACGTGAACTCTCGGCCTTTTCCGTAGCAGGCAGGCCCTCTGCCAGGGATCTGCACCCACAGGCAAACCCGTACCCTTTTCTCTCCCGACAGGGTCTCACGATAATAAATGCTCACGTGAGCTCACATGGGGAATCACAGTGCTGAGCATCCTTTGCTGGATGGGGCCAGGGACTGGGAGGTTACTTTCCTTCCCTTATGAAGTTTCATTGTTGTGGCTTTCCTGTGTGCATAGTCACTAGGAAAACTGGTGCGATTGTTCCTCACCAGTTGATCAGTAAATCGTCTGAGGTAGGGCTGCTGTGGTGTCTCTTCTAATGTTCTGATGGTGTTCCTAATTCAGGCCTCTGTAGGGAGACCATCTATGAGCAACCCAGGAATGGGTGAGCCAGGAAACTTCAGTGGGAATAACTTCATGCCAGCAAATGGCCTCACCGTGGTCCAGAACCAGGTAAGCTGCCTGTTTACCCATGTAAAGCATGGACAGTCCGAGATTTTTCTTCCCAAGTGATGTAAGGTGGTCTTGTAGCCTGCTTCACACCAACACCTCCCTCCCTTTTAACTTGTGTGTACTTACCTGCTTGTATGTATGTGTGTACGTCCACAATGCCTGATGCCAGTGGAGGGGAGAGGGTGGAAACCCAGGTTCTCTGCAAGGCTCCTCCTGAGCCATCTTCCCAGCGCCTCTTTGCTTAGGAAGTGACTCAGGCTTACATGAGTAAGCTGACCCAGAGTAGTTGCTGAAGTCTTTTAATCTGAACTGCCAGGTGCTGAATTTGATCAAGGCTTGCCCAAGACCTGAAGGATTGAACTTCCAGGATCTCAGGAGCCAGCTCCAGCACATGCCTGTAGCCTCAATCAAGTAAGTGTTGTGTCCGTGACCTAGAGGTGCAGACTTGTACCCATCACCCACAGGCTTCTGATAGTGAGAAGCGAGTGGCAGAGGGAAAGCTGGATCCGGGCCTGCTGGTTCTCACCTGATCTCAGCACTTGGAGGATAGAAGCAGGAGGGGTCTGCAGGAGACCCACACAGGGAAAGCTGTGGGGGGGGGGCCTCAGCAGCCTCTGGGGGAGAATTGAGCAGCTGTGAAAAACGTTAAAAGCGCTCACAGGTGGCACTGTTGCCCCACTTGCTGGTTTGTTCTGGATCTGCAGGCATCAGACAGCTCTTCTTGCTCCTTTGATGTGATTCTGTTTTAGGCAGCAGATTCCTGATTCCAGTGCAGTGAACTGAGATGAAAGATGGATGGATGGATGGATGGATGGATGGATGGATGGATGGATGGATGGATGGATGGATGGATGGATGGATAGATAGATAGATAGATAGATAGATAGATAGATAGATAGATAGAAAGAAAGAACTCATGATACTTGAGTTCAAGGCCAGCCTGGTTTACATAGCAAGTTCCTGAACAGCTCTAACTACATAAAGAGACCCTGTCTCGAACAAACAGACCCATTTAGTGCTGGTAGGCCTAGATAGAAAGTAATGCCCAGGCCAGTTCCCCATCCTGTGCTAGTGGTGGTCCATCTCAAAGTCACTATGGTGATGAGTGCAGAGTCACTAAATTCTGGCTGTTCCTGTCTCTGAGGACCTGAGGGTTTGGAGGAGTTGCACACTTTGAATTACTTTCCCCTCCTGCTCCTCTAATGCCCATAGGCAAAGTACAAGGCATCAGTATGTGGTTGTGGGGCCTGAATCCAGGGACGGGAGACTGAAGACCCCTGTGTGCATGCCATGTGCGAGCTGACGGTAGCTTCAGGCTCTTTTTTTTTTTTTTTTTTTTTTGGTTTTTTTTTTTTTTGGAGCTGGGGACCGAACCCAGGGCCTTGCGCTTCCCCCTAGGCAGCTCTACCACTGGCTAAATCCCAAACCCCAGCTTCAGGCTCTTATGTCAGCTTCCATTGGCATTTTAAGGGAAGCCCTGTTTTACGTTGAAATTTGAGGCCCGACCCAGGGCAGCCCTGGTAGCCCTGGTCCGCATGGGCAGTCTCAATTCTTAGGTTGTATGTCATGAGGCTTCCACGAGCAAAGTGACTGAGCAACTCACAGCTAAGATAAGGATTACAAAAGGTGATGTTGGCTTTCTCAGCTGTATTCAGAAGACACTGGGTTTAAAGTGAGGTCTCCCCCCCCTTTTTTTTTTTTTCTCCTTTCAGGCAAGCAGTGGATTTTCTATGCAACGAGGGCCACATTTACTCTACAGTGGATGACGATCACTTTAAATCCACGGACGCAGAGTAACGAGCTCTGGGAACTGACATCCCGCGGGGCTGTCGTCATCTGTTCTTCCCAGCTCTGCAGGTTTTGGACAGAAGTTCCCTGTAGACGGTCTCAGCTGAAGTCCTTTTGGAATGCATTGCTCTCTGTTTTGTCACTTATTGTTTAGAGGTTCAAAAGGAGATAGGCAGTTGAGAAAGAAGTAAACTGGGCAGGATTTCTTAAGAGAAATTCCGATAAGCTAGTCAGGACTCCAGACGGATGGTGGGAATGGAAGGAGGACCAGCGGAGCAGAGCAGACCGCGTCATGCTTGGGAGCCTCTGTTCTTGAAAGGCTTCCGTCGAGAACGAACCATACTAGGGCCAAGGGCCCAAGAAGAACCTACCTTCCTTCCCCTTGTCCTGCCTGCAGTTGAAAGGTTTAAATGAGCTTGAGGTTCTGTGCGAAGGCCTCATTGGGCAGAGAGGAAGAAATGTTACTGTGTTTGTAATATAAATGTTCATATGTTTGATAAAACAGTTCACTTGTAATAGCTTCTGAGATGTTGGGTTTATTTTTAGTGTTTATTATGTGAGTGTGAAAGTCAGAGGACAGCTTGGCGGAGTCTGCTTTCTCTTTGTACAGTGTACAGAGAAATCTTCCATTGTGTGTATTCCAGGGATTTGGGCTTGTAGTTGTGCATAGCATGTGCCATTGCCACCAAACATTGTGAATAGACCTTGGGCTGAGGTTACAGCTCACAGTGGTGAAGCATTTGCCTGTTTTCTACAAGGCTGGTCAGCCTCTGGCAGCACTGAGTAGGGCTTTAATGTTGGTGCTGGCTGTGGTCTTGCAGCCATGTTGGCTGGCTGCCGTGAGACTCAAGAACAAAGGCTGTTCTTGAGGAGAGGAGACATGCTCACAGCTCTCAATGGTAGAGAGAAGGCTTGAATGGAAACTAATTTGGGAGTGGAGTTGATGGTGTGGAACATACAAATGAGCCCTCCCCCTGATTGCTGACGGTAAACATCTGGACATTTGCTAGACAGAGCACTTCCCTCTGAGGAGCCACACCTGTAGCTAAGGCTCAGCTAACCAGTCATGTTATTGGTTGTGGATCTATTCTTAGACAACGGAAATGGCTGAGAGAAAAAACAAAACCTGTTCCAGTGTGGGTTGTATGACAGGGTACTTTCACAGGTTCCCGGTTTCCTCTAGTTACCAGGTAGGCAAAGCTGTGGTTTTGTGCGGAAGTCTTTCCATAGAATTCAAATCACAACTTAAGCAGAGGCCAGTGGATCTCAGTTCTGTGGTCAGCCTGGTCTACATACCAGGTTCTAAGCAACCAGGACTACATAATGAGAGCTTGGTTCCAAAAAGGGGCCCGGGAGACCTAGAAAGATAGCTCAGGGGTTAAGAGCCCCTGCTGCTCCTGCAGAGGTCCTGAGTTCAGTTCTAAGCACACACATCAGGCAGTTCACAACTGTGACTCCAGTTCTAGAAGTTTCAAGACTTCTGACCTAACACCTGCATTTGCTTGAACACACACAAGTTGTTAAATGCCTTTATTGGACACCAAACTTTTGGTTAGGTACCAGCAACAGGAGAGATTAGCATCAGGAGGCTTGTAATGGACTGCCCTACCCCTGGTTATGTGATGCCTTTCAGTGGTCACATGATTGGTGGGCACTGTGGGAGTGAGGCTGAACACAGGCCGCAGTGTGCACTCCGGCCCCTGAACGTGCTGCTCTGCACAGGTGCAAGAGCTTGCATTCGCTCATCCAGGATGAGGTGCTCGGCCTGCTGGGACACTAGTATTACCCATGCCCTTAGAAACTACCCAGCGTCTCCTGATTGTACGTTCAGCTTGCTCTCAGGAAATTAAGACTGCAGGTGGAAGGGGGCTGGAGAGGTGGCTCAGCGGTTAAGAGCACTGACTGCTCTTCCAGAGGTCCTGAGTTCAAATCCCAGAAACCACATGGTGGCTCACAGCCATCTGTAATGGGATCTGATGCCCTCTTCTGGTGTGTCTGAAGACAGCTACAGTGTACTCATAAATAAATAAACCTTTATTTTAAAAAAAGCCTGCAGGTGGGAAATGGAGCATCATGAAAAAACATTTTACAGAGCTTAACTAGATAAGGCCAGGGTAAGAATTAGCATTGCTCAAGGGCCAGCCCCAGCCCCATTGTAATCCTTCCTCTGATGGTTCCCCAAGCAGCTGCCATTACTCTGATAGGGAAAATCAGGTGCAGTTGAACATACTGTGTGTGCGCGTGTATTGAGAACTGGAGAACATCTACTCATTCGGGAACCTATGGCCAGAGGTTGAGACAAGGTATCTCCCTCAAATGGATCCGCTAAGACCATTCACTGAACTTAGGACTTGCTGTTTCGGTTAGACCAGCTGCCCAGCCAACACCTGGAATGTTTCCGCCTCCCGTCTGCCAATGTTAGAGTTGCAGGTAACGTACCACAAGGCCTGGCTATTATGTAGGTGCTGTGGATCCCTGCTCAGGTCATCAACCTTAACACGGCAAGCACTCTGCCCAGAGGATACCTCCCCGGTCTCTGCTTCCTTTAAGCCCAGCTTCCAAGCTAAAAGATTGCTGCCTCTCTACACTGAAGCATCCTGACTACTCAGAAGCCCTTTTTATTTAATGTGTATGAGCATTTTGCCTAGTGTATATGTACCATGCCTGCAGAGCCCCCAGAAGCCAGAAGAGAGTGGGTCCCAGGAACGAAGGCAGCTGTGAACACCTGGCTGGGTGCTGGGAACTGAACGTGGACCCTCCACAAGAGAGCCAGTCCACTTAACCACTGAGTCATCTCTCCAGACCCAGAAATCCTACTTTATAGGGACTGGTAGCCCTCTTTTCTGCCCTCCTTTTGAGGCTCATTCAGCTGTGCCAAGATTGGCCATATATGTGGAAGTGAAAGCCAGAGACACCTTGACCATAGGTTCACCCTCTGGTAGTTCACAGCCAGGAAGGGACTTTGTCAAGATCTTGTTCAAATCAGTGGTAGAGCACTTGCCTAGCAAGCGCAAGGCCCTGGTTTCGGTCCCCAGCTCCGGAAAAAAAGAAAAAAAAAAATCTTGTTTATTGCTTTTCTCTGGGGTCTGTCCCTGGATCTCCCAGTACAATGAACACTGGCTCCTGGGGAGACACAGGTAGAAACTGGTAGATGAGGTCCCCATAGTTGGGATTGGCCAAAAGCCTGTAGGACTCAACTGGAAAACTCCATTCCAAGGTTCAAAGGTCAGGGAACTTGCAAGGACAGGTCCAGGCCGCCCAGAGCGGAGCAGACACAGGAGTACACATGGGTGCAGTGTCTAGAATCTGACCCAAGTTGGACCCAGTCTCAGGACAGCTGTAAACTCAGTACCTTTTTATCTGTTCCCTGTCTTCTCTGGTGGCCTATGGCTAAATTCTGTGGTTCATTTCCCAGGCTGTGGATAACATCACCCAACACGCCTAGACCCACCTTGGAGGGTGCATGAACAAAGTTCATATTTGTTCTCTTAGCTCCAGCTCTGAACACAGGTTAAGCCATGCTGTTAGAGTCCAGGGAACCAGTGGGGGTTTTTGGTCTGTTTTTAACACAGTGACTTCTGTGAGGAGATGACAGGCTTGGAAGCTAGCGCTTGAGACACAACTGTGTGACACTGGTTATCAATGACACTAACAGTGAGTGCCAGGCACAGGTACTAGATGCCTTGTAAGTATCTCAGTTGATCCTTAAATAAGTTTACATGTCATGAAACTAAAGCCTAAACTGAAATAAACGCTCAAATCGGTAGCTGGTCCATGGTACGCTGGGAACCCAAACCCAGACTGTTGCCTTTGGAGCCCTCTAACCACTGATCTAATCTACCTCCTTGACCATCAGTCACTAAGCCTGTTGCCTAATCTTAAAATCAGGCAGCCGTTTCTCTGTGAGAGTTCAAGGTTTGGATGTGGTTTCTAAAGGGCCTGGTGCACAGACAAGATAATAAATATCACTCACACAGAAGCATGTGTCATTTTTATTCTGAGGCTTTACCATGAGATGACCTTGGGTCGTCAAGTCACCTAACAGCTTTCTTTTTTAACAGTGTCAGAGCATCACCCAGATTTCCACAACTTTGGGTCTCCCCAGCTTCTCGGCTTTGTTTAATAAATAAATAGGTAGGTCAGGCTGGCCTGGAATTCAGATATCCACCTGCTTCTGCCTGCAGAGGTTAAAGGTGTGCACCACAAACTCCAGCTTTAAATGTTTAGATTGTGTCTAACTGGAGGCTTGCAGGGGCTCGGCTGTGTACATGAACTGAGTGCTCACAGCGTCCAGAAGCAGGTGACCCCTGGAGCTGGAGTTACAGGCAGTTGTGAACCACCTGATGTAGGTGCTGGGGACTGAACTTGGGTCCTCCGTAGCAGCAAAGTGCTCTTTTTTTTTTTTTTTTTTTTTTTTTTCCTTTTCTTTTTTTTCGGAGCTGGGGACCGAACCCAGGGCCTTGTGCTTGCTAGGCAAGCGCTCTACCACTGAGCTAAATCCCCAACCCCCAGCAAAGTGCTCTTAACCACTGAACCATCTCTCCAGTCCCTCCACCTTTGTAAATTAGCTCTTAGTTCCACTAACAGACTTGGAGAACTAGTGTCCTCCCTAGGATTTTATTCTTGGAAGCACATGCCCACATTTAGTCCCACAAGGCCATTTACTGGGTACCGATCATGAGCTGGGTTCTAGCCCCCGTGAGAATACTGTCTGCCCCCAGGCACAGGGCAGAGCAGGCAAAGGCGGCAGCTACACTGGGTGACATAATGAAGACTGAGTTCTCTTTACTGAGAGGCAGGCAGCACTGGAGGGTGGCCTCTGATTCTTCTCTGTGCCTAGTAGTGGGTCAGCTGATGGGTACAGGAGGAGCCAGGACCTGAATGGCTTCTCTGGACACCAGCATTCTAAGGCTGAGGGTGTCATATGCAACTTTCTGGGACCAAGCCGACCTGGAACCCAAAGAGGCAGGAGTAGTGTCAGTCTCACGCCCATCGGAGTCTAAGTCCCTTGAGACTCTGCCCTAGGTCCTCCAAGAGTTAGCTGGTAACCCAGTCCCCTGTGAGGCGGCAGCTGGGAAGTGTGGCTTTCCCCCAGCACCTAGATGATGTTTTTCTGAAAGTGCTCAAATTTCTTCATAGTCGTGGTCATCTATATCTGGGTCAGGCGGGAGATGTGACTCAGCGGTGGAGTACTTGCCCAGCGAGCTCGAGGATTTGGGTTTCATACTCAGCACTGAAGGAGAAAGGAAAGTCCAGGTCATTCAGAATCTTTGCCTTTAGGCAAGTTCCTTCCCCTTCAGTTTCATCCCCTGAACAGGGAAGGGACTAGCCTGACTGTGGCTCAGAACCACTCTCCTTACACACTGTAGCCGTTTATTGTCACAGAGGACACCATGCCTTAGGACTGGACTCATTGCATCGCTGGGGTCTGGAGTCTACAGAGAAAGACTAGCGAGGCCTTTCCCTGATCCGCTCCATATAAGGTTGGCTTTCAAACTAGGACCATGATAGGGTCCCCCTGGGCAGAGCCATCAGAGATGGGAGACAGCTGTGATGGGTCAAACTCACCTGAATTCTTTGCTTGGGGATTGGATTTGCGGTCTTTCTTGTCAGAAATCTTGCTGTACACACTTGACTTGTTCACGGGGAAGGCTTCCAAGGTCTTCGCCTTGCGTTCAAGCTGTGGGCAGGATGGCTTCGGTTCTACAGCTCGAGCCTGAACAAGATGAGAAGAAAAAAACAAAAGCTAGAAAGCAGTAACGGTGCAAGACTCGGCTGCTGGGACCGAGTCGCCTGACAGGGACCATTGGCTGTGCGCTTTTCTGGGTCAGGTTTCTCATGGACAGAAGTCCCTCGTGAGACTGAAACTACTCAAGGACTCATCATTTTACCCACTATCACATGACTTATACGATAATAAATTCAGGCCTCCTGAGGTCCCAGCACAGGATACCTGTTGAGCTCACCAAGCAGACTTTGGATAGCTCACTCAGTCACCCTGGCTATGTAGTCAGGGCTGAATCAAACCCAGCCTAGCCATCCTCCTAGCTGTGTGAGCTCAGATGACTTGGCTCTCTTATCTCAGCTGTAAAGAGAAAAAGAGAACACTGGTGCCCCTCTCTCTCTCTCTCTCTCTCTTTCTCTCTCTCTCTCTCTCTCTCTCTCTCTCTCTCTCTGTCTCTCTCTCTGTCTCTCTCTCTGTCTCTCTCTCTGTGTGTGTATGAATGCACATGCATGCATAGGCGTGTGGGCTGTGAGAGTAGGTGGGGTCAGCCACCAAGTTAGCAAGCTATCGACAAACAGGAAGTAGCTAACTAAAGGGCTTGTGGGAGAAGTCCTAGCATGTCAATCACCAAGAGAGATGGATGCTCAAAGAGCTAGTCTAAGCCGGGATCCCCACTCTCCCGCCTTTGATTCCCCTTGGTTCATTCAGCAGCCTTGAAGTGGTGGAATTTTTGCTTTTCACCCCACCCCCACCCCCATATCCTGCCCCACTCTTATTAGGAAGAGAGACAGTGAGTGAAAAATGGCGGTGAACACAGTGAGGTGACAGAACAGAGGTGACAGAACAGGGCCAGCCAGCTCTGCCCAGAAGTCAGGGCCTCACTTCCCTAGCCTGAAGGAGGAATAAAGGTTCTAGCCCTGGGTCTAATGGGTCAACAGGCCGAACCTGAGCCTTCCTGTAGCTGAAGTGGGAAACAGGAAGTAGTGGTGAGAGGGGGCCCAGGAATGCCAGGCTGCAGCCAACCCATGAGAGACCCTGATGCCGTGTGAGCCACTGAAGCCTTTAACACCGAGCCCAGCAGTTGAAGATTGAGGAGCCTTGGAGGTTAGATTTAACTTAACTTAGCACGACCTAGAATTTCCTGGACCTCTGTCAGATCAGGTAAGGTCTGTGGTACGTCTATGGGGACTGTCTTGACTGCCAATCAATATAAGACAATTGAGAGCACTGTGGAGGACATCATTTCCTACGCTGGACTCTGAATTCTATAAAAGTAAGAAGTCAGCAAGGAGTTTGTAGAGCATTTGATGCACCCGCTCTTTCTGCTCCTGACCTGGCGCGGCCAGCTGTCCCCCGCCTCTGTGCCTTCCCTACAGGGAACGACTAAACTGGAATTGTGAACTAAAACCCTTCTTCCTCTAAGCTGCTTTTGGTTCAGGGCATTTTATCACAGGAACGTAAGTCAAACCAGGACAGGAGGCCATCCTAAGAGCCATGGGGAGGACTGCAAACGTTTAGGTAAGAACAGACGATGCTCTGCGTGGAAGAAGCATGAAAGTGACAGAGAGGAAACGCTCTAGGAACTTGGAGTCAGAATGCGTCCACACTAAGTCAAGCTTTCTCTTTGCTGACCCCGTCAGAGTCTTGATCTTCATTTTCCCAATCATAAAACACTGATAACTACATCGGCTTTAAGATCGTGAGGACTAACCAAGTGGGAATTCCTGGTACAAAGACTAGAGAGATGGCTCAGCGGTTAAGAGCACCGGCTGCTCTTCCAAAGGTCATGAGTTCAGTTCCCAGCAACCACATGGTGGCTCATAACCATCTTTAGGGGGACCCTGACGCCCTCTTCAGGCAGGCAGATGCATATGCAGCAGAGCACTCATACATTAAACAAATAAAATATTTAAAGAAAAAGAATTGAACCCAATGCGCTGCAAATTCAATACAACTGAGAATCATTGCAGGCAAAAAAGCAAGGGCCGAGGGTGAGCCTCACAGGTGACCCCTCCCTGCCGCTGAGGTTCTGTCCATACCTTTACGCCACCCTCCTTACAGCGCTGTGTGTTCTGCTGCTTCTTCGGGGGCCTGGGCGGGGGAGCTTGGTTCCCAGAGACTGGCAGCTTCCGGAGGCCGTAGTAAAATGCTTCTGACAGTTCCTCCACCGTAGGGACAGACAGCGGCCCAGCCACCTGGCCTGGCTGTCCCTCAATCTCCACCACAGTCAGATCCAGCCACCTGGGAGGGATCTCGAAGCACATTTCCGGCTGGGAGTCCAGGCTTACCACCAAAAAGGGCTCTGTGAGCTTCTCCTCCAGGCGCAAGCCAGGGAAGGAGGTCAGAGGGTCAGTGGGGTGATGGGAATCTTTGGCCACCACCTTGACCTCACAGGGCAGGGTATACTGGGAGGTGAGATCTGCTAGGCTATAGCGTCGGCTGTCATTTACCTCCTCCACAAAGCTACCAGAGAGGTAGAGGGGTAGCAGAACCTGTTCTTTGTCCTCTACCTCCTCCTCTTCCTCCTCTTCCTCCTCCTCCTCCTCCCCAGACTGCTCATTCAGCCGCTGACATATCAAGACATCTATGTCCTGCCCTTGGGCCCCACAGACCTGGCCGGACCTCAACACCTCCAGCCGATCACCCACAGCCAAGAAAGAAAACTCAGGATTCTCCTCTTCGTTCCCATCACAGTCTTTTGTGGCCACCACCCGGAGGGGCCGGCCTGGCTGGAGAGCGCCCAAAAGGTCATAGGCCGTGGGGAACTCCCTTGGCCTCCGTTTGAGCTTGCCCTGGTAGGCTCCGGAGAGCAAGAAGTATCTGGGAACTTTTCGGCTCTTGCTTGAGGCCACAACCCGCCAGGGTGATGAGGCTGGACCATAGATGCAAAGCCTCTGGCCTTTGCGTAGGAAGCTCATCCACGGGCTGAGGAAGATGGGTGGACCATCAGGAACCTCCAGGATCTCCGTGGACAGAGGGAAGGGGCCTCCCCGGGCCAGCAACTCGCTCAGCCGCAATGGTTTGAAGAAGTGGACGTGCTGGGAAGAGGCTGTGACATCTTCTACCTCCACCTCCAGAGTAGACGGGATCTTGACGATGCTGCTGCGCACTGTAGGGAGAAGGCAGTTCCGGAGCCCGGCACACAACATCCGGTCGCAGCCCCAACCCCAGCTCTGACTCCTTCTTTCCCGCCATCCTTTTCCTACTACATAGATTTTTCAGCTCAGTCTTTTTTTATTTTTATTTTTACTTTTACTTAATTTAATGTTTTTATTTAAGAATTTAAATTTGTCGGGGTTGGAGAGATGGCTCAGCAATTAAGAGCACTGCCTGCTCTTCCAGAGGTCCTGAGTTCAAATCCCAGCAACCACATGGTGGCTCACAACCCTCTGTAATGGGATCTGATGCCCTCTTCTGGTGTGTCTGAAGACAGCTACAGTGTGTTTATATATATAATAAATAATCTCTAAAAAATAATTTAAATTTGTCTTTTAAAAAAGATTTATTTTATTTATATGGGACTACACTGTAGTTGTCTTCAGACTCACCAGAAGAGGGCGTCAGATCCCATTACAGATGGCTGTGAGCCGCCATGTGGTTGCTGGGAATTGAACTCAGGACCTCTGGAAGAGCAGCCAGTGCTCTTAACCGCTGAGCCATCTCTCCAGCCTTTAAAATTGTCTTTCTTACTTTTAACTGTGCATAGATGTGGGCACATGAATACAGGGGACCACAGAGGCCAGAGCAGTTGGGCCCTGCAGGGGCTGGAGTTATGGGGGGTTGTGAGCCACCTAACCCAGAACTCCAGTTCCAGAGATGCGATGCTCTTTTCCGGCCTCCGTAGGCACCAGGCACATACATGCTGCACAGACATACATGCAGCCAAAACACCATACATGCAAATTTTAAAACATTATTATTATTATTATTATTATTATTATTATTATTATTATTAATACTTTGTTTGAGGCAGAATTTCTCTGTTAACAGTCCTAACTGTCTTGGAATTTGCCTTCTAAACCAGGCTGGCCTCCAACTCACAGAGATCCTCCTGCCTCTGCCTCCTGAGCACTGGGATTAAAGGCCTGTACCACCACACCCAGCCCAATAATTAATTTAAAAAAAAAAAACCTCTTTATTAAAATAGCAATAAACACATGGTCCAGGTGTAATGCTGCATCATCACAGTGTCCGAGCTTGGGAGACAGAGGCAGGACTCTCAGGAAAGAGTTCGAGGCTGGGCAGGCTACATGAGATGCTGCGTCAAAAATTTAGAACATGCTAATTAAGGAGGCTGCGGAGAGGGTCTAAATATCGCTGAAGGGTAATGTAAGGGGCGTGCCGGGTTGAGGGAGCCAGGAAAGCCAGAGTGAGGTACTTAAATGGAAACTTTGAGGACGAAAAAGGTGACCGAGTTAGGAGTGGTGTGAACTCTGACCGAGGAAATGCCGGTGCTAGGAAAAAGGGACACCTGGCGTTCCTCGTGTCTGTCTCTTCCACAGTGACCTGGGAAAGCATTTGCTTTTCTTCTCCATGAGCAAAATAAAATCTACTTTATCAAGCCAGAGGTATGCATCTTTAAAAGGGGGATACCTAATTTAAAAGCTTTCAGGCGTGTTTGGTTTTTAACCGGGTATGGTGCCACAGATACAGACACCAGCACTGGACTTGGGAGGCAGAGGCAGGAAGATCAGGAGTTGGAGAGCAGCCTGGGCTATGAGAGACCCTCTCTTTGTTTTATTCAATTTTGGAAATGCTGGAGATCAAGGGCTAGCGAATGCCCCACACCAAGCCAGACCCCAACCGCTTTTTTTGTTCGATTTTTGTTTGTTTGTTTGGTTGGTTGGTTGGGTTTTTTTTTGGAGCTGGGGACCGAACCCAGGGCCTTGCACTTACTAGGCAAGCGCTCTACCACTGAGCTAAATCCCCAACCCCTTGTTTTGTTTTTAAAGACAGGGTTTCTCTGTGTAGCCCTGACTGTCTGGGACTCACTCTGTAGGCCAGGCTGCTCTCAAACTCGGAGATCTGCCCACCTCTGCCTCCCAAATGCTGGAGTTAAAGGTGTGTGCCACCACCCAACCTGTTCCCCTCTATTGATTTTACTATTTCTAAAACCTTTTTGTGTCTACACTTATTCATTTATTTGTATGGTTGTGTGTCTTTTTGTCTGTCCACCTATATATGTACAGGCGTGTGTTTGTGCCATGCTGTGAGTACAAAGGTCAAAGGACAACGTGCAGAAGTCAGTTCTTCTACTGTTTAGGTCCCAGGGATGAAACTTGTGCATGATGGGGCAGGATCCTTACCTGCTGAGTCACCCCTGCTTTATTTATTTACTTATGTGTGTATGTATGTATGTATGTTGTATTTATTATATATAAGTACACTGTAGATGTCTTCAGACACACCAGAAGAGGGCATCGGATCCCATTACAGATGGTTGTGAGCCACCATGTGGTTGCTGGGATTTGAACTCAGGACCTCTGGAAGAGCAGTCAGTGCTCTTAACCGCTGAGCCATCTCTCCAGCCCCAACCCTACTTTTCTTTTTTTTTTTTTTTTTTTTGGAGCTGGGGACCGAACCCAGGGCCTTGCGCTTGCTAGGCAAGCGCTCTACCACTGAGCTAAATCCCCAACCCCTCCAACCCTACTTTTAAAAACAATTGTAATTTTATTATTGGGGTGTGTGTGTGTGTGTGCACATGCCAGGGAACATGGAGGTCAGAGGGCAATTTTCACAGCAAGTGCTTTTATGCACTGAGCTGCCCCCGCCCCTTTAATTAATTAATTGTTTTGTTTCTCAGTTTTGAGACAGCATCTATGCAGCTGGTGTGGAGCCTAACCTTCATAAAGCATGGAGGAGAGCTTAGGTGCGTTTATCCCCTTTTCTCATCTCTTTTCATACCACATTTCCGGTTTCACAGGGCATCGGTATCCCGTCACATTGCGGACATTAGGTAAGCAGCCTGGAGCCCCCGGCCTATGCACGGATCGGGGCTGTCTTCGACGGTACAGCTCCCAGCCACCCACTCCCGTCTCCCCAGGGAACTTACTGTGCATGATGGCCTGGAGCTGGTACTGGGGCTTTAGTATCACAGAGGCCCAGGGGAGGCTGGGGCAGGTGAGCCTAAGGCCCTTCATAGCTGGGTCCTGCAGGACTTGGAGCAGGGTTTGTGGAGCACTGGGCTTGCATCTCCAGAAGGGTCCCTTCTGGGAAAGGGGCAGATGAAGGATGATCTCCTGGGTCTGTGAGGCCTGCACACAGCGTGCATAGCGGGTCCCGTGGTGTACTTCCACGGCCTCAAGTCTGAGGGGCTGATCCTCAGGCACCACCCTGGCCTCCGTGACAATTCTTTGAGTTGACTTGAAGTAAATGGGACACTGTGTGGAGTTCTGGGGCATGGCGGAGACGAGATCCTCCAGGGTTCTGTAGCTCTGCAGGCTGGTGAGTGTGCTGAAGAGGCCTGTGGGATTCAGCAGAGGGAGGAAGAATGAGGAGGGAGGGGTGTGCTGGGGACAGGCTCTGCGGATAACCCAGCCAGACTCCCAGGACGGGTGTCAAGGATGGGCCTGCGTCTGGACATCTAGACTAAAGGTCTAAGGACGGAGGCTGAATGACAGTGTGCAAACAGTGAGGACAGAAATGATGACACAAGGGACACAGGGAACAGAACCAGGTCACATTCTCTCTCTCTCTCTCTCTCTCTCTCTCTCTCTCTCTCTCTCTCTCTCTCTCTTCACACACACACACACACACACACACACACACACACACACACCACCCTCCTCAACGTTTCCGTCTTTAACTTAGCCAACCCATTTTTTTCCTTTAGACCCCTCCCCCAGAGCTCTGGAGCTCCAAGCCCACACACCCAAAGTCTATCTCTCCATCTCAGGGTAGCACCGTTGTCTCTTTGTCCCAAGTGAGAGCCCCAGGATCTACTAGCCCAGGGGCCCTACCACTCAGTGGCTCTGCCACAACCAAATGACAACCCTCCTGCCATTCCTGCAGCTCCCAGACGTTCTGCCACCAGGGTGCCCAATGGCCCAACTTCTAGAAACAGTAGTTTCCGGTCCCAAAAGTCACAGCCCAAATCTAATCAAGGAAATCTCACAGAGCTTAGACTGGGACCTCGGGAAATAGTTCAGTGAAACAGAAAGCTGAGAACGTCTGTTATCTGAGCTTGCGCTCAGTGTGGTGGGATTTCCATCCTGGTGTCCACAGGATGGCTGACGGACTTCAGATTTAAGCTGTGAGGTAGATAATAGCATGGCATTGAAACTAAGTCCCCTGACTTTGCTCGCTCCCCTCTTAGTGGTCTGCGAGCAAGTGAGGGAACTGGTTTCTGGAAAGAGGCATCACACTCTCAGTCAAAGCATCCCAAGGAAACATGTCTACGCACCCATGTATGTGTGCGCAGGTGTGGGCCTGGATGCGCACTGTCGTGTGGGTGATGGACCTGTGTGTACATGTGTGTAGACCGGTTGGACCTAGTGGTAGGTATTCGAGAGCTCAGAGAAGTCTTCTGTAGAAAAACAGAGCCCTCAAAGCGCAGCAGGAAATGCCTCATTTGAATATCTGAAAAGCCCCGGATTCCTCAACACGTTCACCAGCCAGAGTGTGTTCGTCCAGCCGAAGGGATCAGCTTCTGTTCCCGTCCCACTGCCCGCAGGAAGCTTGCGCTTGTGTGCATCTGTGTGTGCACACACGTGTGCTCAGAATGCGCCTGCTCTGTGCCAGCCCCTCTTCTACACTGTCTCCTCTTCAAAGCTCATATCGGTCCTGGGGCTCCCAACAGAGGAGGAAGCTGAGGCCACCAGTGTCAGGCTTTCTACCCACGCTGCTCCCAGCCACAAACAACACACCTCCTGTTTTGCAATAACTAAACCCTTTCAGGGTTCATTTTTCTGTGTGGCTTGCTTGCTTGTTTTCCAGAGAGGGTCTCATGGATCTCAGGCTGGCCTTGAAATCCAAAAAGACCTTTATATATTTTTATATATAAATATTTATTTTAAAATTATTATTTTATATATAAATATTTAAATATTTATTTTAAATATAAAATATATATTATATATTTTTATTTCACGTCCACTGGTGTTTTGCCCACATGTATATCTGTGCGAAGGTGTCAGATCCCCGGGAACTGGAGCGGTAGACAGTTCTGAGCTGCCATGTGGGTGGATGGGAATTGAACCTGAGTCCTCTGGAAGAGCAACCAGTGTTCTCAACCATCTCTCCAGCCCTCCAAAGAGATTAATATTACTTTAAATTAAAAAAAAAAGTCACCTTTAAGCCAGGCATGGCAGTACACGCCTTTAAGTCCCAGGACTCAGGAGGCTGTTCAGCATGAGTCTGAGGCTGGCATGATTTACACGGAGACCAACCAAGGCTATACAGTGATACCTTGCACCAATAAAATAAATCACATTTATTTATTGTGTGCATGCATGTGCGTGCTACAGCACATATGAAGAAGCCAGAGAACTACTTGTAGGAATCACTCTCTCCTTCCAGCATGTAGGTGCATGGAATTGAACTCGGATCATCTGGCTTGTCAGCAGTATCTGCTATTATCTCCCAGGCGTGAGACCTACTCCTACTCCTCCTGCCTCCCTTCTAGGATTACCGGAATGTGCCGCTACCCCCGTTGGAGTACACAGTGCTGGCGACATGACCCGGGACTTCATGTTCACGCGGGAAGCACCTTCCAGCTGAGCTATGTCTTCAGTCCCTGACCCTTTCTGAGATGGAGCCCCATCCATCCTCGTCTGACTCGCTATGAAGCTAAGGCTGGCCAGGACTCCCCAGTCTTCAGTCTCTACCTCCCCTATGCTAGAATCCAGGCTGTTTCCCCTGGGGTTGCTCGCGCCTCTACAGACCCACCCCACCCTGAGCTGTGCCTGCTTCATATTGCCCTTGTCTTTGCTCCCTGTCACTCCAGAAAGGCCTAGTTCGTCCTGAGTCTACACATCCAGCTCCCCAAAGGACACGTGGGTGTCAGTAGATGTTTGATGAATGAAGAATGGGTGAGCAAACACAAAGACCAAAACTTGAAGACCTAGAGGCAGATGCCATCAGAAGAAGGCTGGGACAAGCCAGACTCACGGATGGCCTCTGAATATGCCCTTGGCCTTTCAGCTACATAATGGTAGTTATGTCGCCCTCATATGCAAAGCCAGAGGGGCGGGCATACTGCCCAAAGTGGCGAGCCAACCCACAAGTGGTTCAAGATTCACCTGCACAATGCTAGAGCACCAGGTACAAGCCTTACCTGTGAAATTGGGGTTGAGCTCCAACGTCTGACCCGTCTCTGGGTTCTCACACACAACCTTCTCGAGGTGGACATGGGTGACCTTGATTAGGTCCCCCGTGGAGAGGCAACATTCATTCCCAAAGAGCTCATAGACGGAACCTGTGGAGACATGGACTCAGTTTTTCCTTTTGGCAAAGGCCTGGGTGGCCTGTTCCATACAAACACTACTCAGTGGTTCCTGCTGCCATATCTTTCTACTTTGAAGTACTCGGGACTGGACCCAGTTCCAAACATACCCGTAAGTACTCCAGCCCACCCCACCCTCGCCCCACTGGAGTATCAGGCTTCTTCCTTGCCTTTCCCTGCTAAAGGGCAGCCAGCGTCAGCCTGCTTACACGGTCTCCTCTGACCACTGCAGTCCTGACGGTGCCCTTTCTCCCAGCTCTCCTGGAGTGAGCACACAGTCAGGGCTGGTCCCTTTCAACATCTTTGCAGCCTCTAGGGGTAGATTGCACCCAAGAAGCAGGAACTAACCAGGCACCCACAACTCCTGTACTACATTTGCAAAGTCAAGCTCAGGGTAGGTGGGCTTCGCAAAGATACAGGCGACCAGGCAGGCACCTAGCTCCTCCCACTCCCTGCTCTCTGCTTCAGATGAATGAGCTGCGTGCTGTCTGTCTGTCTGTCTGTCTGTCTTTCTTTCTTTCTTTTTTTAAAGGTTTGTTTATTTATACACTGTAGCTGTCTTCAGACACACCAGAAGAGGGCATCAGATCTCATTACAGATGGTTGTGAGCCACCATGTGGTTGCTGGGAATTGAACTCAGGACCTTTGGAAGAGCAGTCAGTGCTCTTAACCACTGAGCCATCTCTCCAGCCCATCTTTCTCCTTCCTTCCTTCCTTCCTTCCTTCCTTCCTTCCTTCCTTCCTTCCTTCCTTCCTTTCTTTTCGAAGCAGGCTCTCCGGTAGTTCACCTTGCCCTGGAACTCTTTCTACTAATGATGATTGTTCTGCTGATCCACTCTACCTCCAGGGTGCTACGAAGGCAGGTGTATGCCACCGTGCCAAATTCTTTGGAGTACTCAGTACTCGGAATCAAATCCAGGGTTTCCTGCATGCTAGATGAGCGCTGTACTAATTGAAGTACACGCTTCCGGCCCAGCGAATAGCTTTTCGCTTTTGTTTTTTAAATCAGGTTTATCTAGAATGCATTCCACACCTTTGGTGTGGAAGTCAGGACAATCCTCCCGAGTCAGTTCTTTCTTTCGACCCAGGGATTGGATTGGGTTGTCAAGGGCAGCAACCACGCCCCTCCGCCCCGCCTACCAGCTAACTCACCCTCCCGCCAGCCAGCCCCGCAATCTATAGAGTTGCTCTTAAGAGGACGTAGAGGAGATTGAGGATCTGAGAGCCACCTCCAAGTTCAGCAGCCACTTGCCTGATGCAAAGTGCTAAAGCTATAAAGAACACCGGGAAATAAACAGTAAAGCTCTCACAGTGCTGTGTGCCCGAGTCCATGTCCAGCGGCAGAGGATGGGAAACCGCAGGTGACAGGACCTTGAGGCAACCAGGGAAAGCCCTAGGAGAGCTGCTCACAGGGTCGGGAGAAACTGGTGTAAGCCTCACCCTAACAACTCAGGAAAGTGCACACAGTCGGTCAGAGGCGGACCTTGCAGCCGAGGAGTGTGTTAGCCACGGAGTTATAGATACCTGGCTCTGTGCTGAGTGTTAACTGATGCTTCAGTGCCCTGAAGACGCGTGACTGCCCTTCCGGGAACAGGCCAGCAGTTTCCCTTTTCTAAATAAATAGCAACAGCAAGTTTCTCATTCCTAAAAGTGACAGCTTGGAGAGGCGGTACCAGCTCTTCAATGATCAATAAAGGGGAAGAGTAGGAACTCAAGCAAGCTCACCCTTGGCTTCAATAGGGTGTTCCAGGTCAGCCTCAAAAATATCAAAAAAGAGCCAGCAAGACGTTGTCAGGTAAAGACTCTTCACTCCCCAAGTCCCATATGACAGAAGAAAATGGAAGAAGACAAAAGTCCTGTGACCTTCACATGCATACTGTGACACATGCACGCTCGCCCCACAAACAAACAAACAAACAATAAATAAATAAATAAATAAATGTAAACAAAGGCTCAGACGGCCAGCTGTGGTGGTACACATCTGTAAACAGAGAGTCTGGAGAAGTCTGGGCTACACAAGAACAACTTGTCTTAAACAGGGGCGGGGGGTGGGGGAGGTTAAGGGTGTTAGCCAAGAGTGCTGATCTAGGGCTGGAGAGATGGCTCAGCTGTTAAGAACACTGACTGCTCTTCCAGAGGTCATGAGTTCAATTCCCAGCAACCACATGGTGGCTCACAACCATCTGTAAAGAGATCCGATGCCCTCTTCTGGTGTGCACTTATATATAATGAATAAATCTTTAAAAAAAAAAAAAAAAAAACAAGGGGCTGGGGATTTAGAAAAAGTGGTAGAGCGCTTACCTAGGAAGCGCAAGGCCCTGGGTTCGGTCCCCAGCTCCGAAAAAAAGAAAAAAAAAAAAAAAAACCAATTAGGGGTTGGAAAAAAAAAAAAAAAAAAAGGAAGGGTTGCACTCGGGAGGCACGGGGCAGCGGAGGTTCGGGAACTCCTTCCAAAGAAAGAAAAAAAAAAAAAAATTAAAAAAAAAAAAAAAGAGTGCTGATCTAGGATGTTAGATGGCCCGTCCCCAGTGCAGCAGGGAGGGTAAAGTGGGGATTGGAGGAGGAAGATGTGAGGGTAGCAGGAGGAGGGTATGAAGTCCAGGGTATTTACCTCCAAAACTGGAATTCCGCTGCATCTTGCCCTCATGCATAGTTATCTACCCTTCATTTGCATACCGACACTCTGTGACATCCGACATCTGTCTGTCCTCACGTCACCACCCCAATTTCTTCCACTTCCCACCACCCCAGGTCAGAGCAGATGAAGAAACTCAGATATTGTGACATAAGTAAGCAAGAGAGGCTGGGAGGAGGTCCTGAGCTGGAGAAAGAAAGACCAGACTCCCAGAGCCCTGCTTCAGGGACCCTTCGGGTTCCGATGGACGGGAGAGACTCACCCTTGTGTGGTCCTCCTTCGTCTACAATCCACTTGGCCAACAGAACACGTTGCTGGCAGCTGCTGTGGCAGAGCCTGGTTCCCTCATCCCAGAGAGCAGGATGAAGCAGGCATCCGTGAGAAGCTTGTTCTCTGAGGGAGAAGCCCTGAATCTCACTGTCTCCCTCCACAGTCTCCTCTGCCCTCCTCAGAGCAGCCTGGTGGGTCTTGCTCACTCACATCCACATCTCTTTTCTTCCCTCCCTTATAGCCACTTGCTATTTGGCCAGTAACTGGTGTCTGCGTCCTGATATGTCCATCTCTTCTTTACTATGAGTCGGGGAGAGCCATGGGCAGATGTGCAAGCGAAAAGCGGCAAGGCTTCAGGGGGTGGCAGGACCATTCCAACTGAGAATCCAGCGAAGAGGAGAAACAGGGAGGCAGGGAGGCAAGGAGCAGAGAGCGCACGGGGTGGGGTGTGGGGCTGATCTGGTGCTTAAATAATGAACTGGAATGTGTCTCATCGGTGAGAGTTCAGGGTCCTGGGTTGGATCTCTGAAGAAAGGGAGAGAAGATAAGAAAAGAGAACGGAGGGAGGGAGAGAGAAAGAAGAAAGAAAAGTGAACCGGGCATGGCAAATTCAGCCAGAGGCAGAAGGATCGTTGCAAATTTGAGGCCAACCTGGGCTACAAAACAAGATCCTCTCAAAACAAAACAAATAAAACAAACCCAGTGAGCATCCTAGTGCCTGCCTGACACAATGAACAGTGACCTCCATTCACTTACTAATCCATTTATTATAATTGTTCTCGGTGCTTGAGACAGGATTTCCTAGGCTGTTCAGGTTGCCCCTGCCTAGCTGCTACCCAGTTTCTGTTAGGATTACCCAGCAACCTCAGTTGAGAAAATGCCTCTGTGTTAAACTCAGGATTTATCGCCTGCGGGACAGAAGCTGAGACGCAGGGAGGTGGCGCCTTTTGGTGAGGATTCCTAAACTTCGAGCAAGTAGCAGCGTCCGAACTCAACCCTCAAATTGCTCAGGGTCTCACTCTGTATCCCAGACTGACCTGGCATCATTTTATAGGCCAGGCTAGCCTCGAACTCGTGCCAAAACTCCTGCCTCAGCCCCCCAGTATTGGGATTACAGGCATGACCCATCATGCCTGGCTCCTTCCACCCAAAGCCCGCTCACCCTCGAAGTAGACTCCGGAGCAGACCCGCAGCACGCGCGGAAGGGAGGCGGGGTCCAGGCTGCTCGCAAAGTCCTGCAGCGGCACAGGCTCCATGGTCGCGACCCAACTAAAGTGGCTCAGACCAGTCCGCAGTTTGCGGAGGACTGTCCGGAAGCCACGCCCACTAGAGACCACGCCCCCCAGGTCCGGTTGGTAGGAGCCCCACAGGGTTCTCTGAAGCCCCGAACTCTTGAATGAGGACTTTATTCCTCCTGATCTGTCTCTTCAACTCTAAGATGGGATCATTTCTTAGGGCTTCTACTGTTGTGATAAAAGCAGTTTGGGGAGGGAAGGGGTTATTTCATCTGGGATCACAGAGGGTAGTCGGAGCAGGAACTAGGGACAGATACAGGAACTGGGACTGGTCCAGAAGCCATCAAGGAACACAGCTTACTGGTTTGCTCAGCTTGCTTTTTTTACACAGCTCAGGACCACCTGTCCAGGGTTGGCTCTATCCACGCCCTCTGGGCTGGGTCCGCCCACATCAATCGTAAGTGGAGAAAATGCACTACAGAGTCTGATGGAGGAGGCATTCTCTCAACAGAAGTTCCCAGATAGTTCTAGCTTGGGTCAAATCGATCAAAGAACAACCAGGACAATACCTTTCTTTACTTTGCTCCTTGGGACAGATCTAACATAAAGACTTGGTAATTTGATACCCAAAGGTCTGGGGTGTGTGTGTGTGTGTGTGTGTGTGTGAGAGAGAGAGAGAGAGAGACAGAGACAGAGACAGAGACAGAGACAGAGAGAGACAGAGACACACAGAGACAGAGACACACAGAGACACACAGAGAGACACAGAGAGACAGAGAGAATCCTGTAGCACAAATTGTACTCAAAATTTCTGTGTAGCTGAAGATGACCTTGAACTTCTGATTGTCCCTCCCCCACCATCCGAAATGTGTGCATCCACACACACTTACTCTATTAGGTGCTGAGGATCAAGGCTAGGGCTTTATGCATTCGAAGCAAGCACTCTACCAAGTAAGCTACATCCTCTTCCTTGTTCTGGGTTTTTTTTTTTTTTTTTTTTTAGTTCTTTTTTTTCGGAGCTGGGGACCGAACCCAGGGCCTTGTGCTTCCTAGGTAAGCGCTCTACCACTGAGCTAAATCCCCAGCCCCTGTTCTGGGTTTTTGAAGTAGGATTTCATGTGACCCACTGTGTAGCCGAGGCTGGCTTCCTTAGACTCCTGATGTTCTTGCTGCCTCTCCTGCCAGGTTCTGGGATAACAGGCATGTACCACTTACCGCTTCAGGCCAGGAAGATATTGAACAGATAAAAAACGGTTCCACTTCCCCAGCGGTGCCCAGAGGCCTCTTCCACAGTATTCCAAGTCCAAACGAGGTACCACAGCTCCCTTGTGTTGTTGGGGGTCTGTCAGGACATACACACTCTTACCCTTTGGGTCTGAGGAAGAAGACATATTGTCCTGTCCATCCCCAGAACACCCTGGTCCTCTGCCCAGATGCCTCTAGTGATGAGAAATGGCTACCGATCTCTCTAAGACACTCAGGTCCTCTCACACGGGTGAGTGAAAATGGCGCTGTGGCACAGGCTGTGACCCCAGCACTTGGGAGGCTCAGGATTCAAGTCATCTCTGGGTTATAAAGAGCATGGTCGCCATGAGAGCCTAGCTTAAAAACAGAAGGCAGTTTCTCCTAGTGCCCTGCCTCCTGCTTTAGGAAATAAGACGGAATGGAATGACTTCTTCCTGGCTGAAAAAAAAAAAAGTGTAAGTAGAAAAACAGAAGTTCTCATGGCTCCTGGGAACCCTAGTGGTGAAGGGCTATCCACTGTCTCTCAACTGTTTTCTAGAGTTTTCCATCATAGACACTACGAACGGCTCAACAAGAATCACGGGACATTGGGCTGGAGAGGTGGCTCAGCGGTTAAGAGCACCCGACTTCTCTTCCAGAGGTCCTGAGTTCAATTCCCACAACCACATGGTGGCTCACAACCATCTGTAATGAGATCTGATGCCCTCTTCTGGTGTGTCTGAAGACAGCTACAGTGTACTTATAGATAATAAATGAATAAATCTTTTTAAAAAAAGTGAAAAATCCAAAAAGAAATTTAAAAAAAAAAAAAGAATCACGGTACATGCAGGAGACAGCCAGGAACACCTCCATCTTCAGGGCATTAGCCCAGGGGTGAAAGGGGGGGGAGGAGGGAGGAGGAGGAGGGCAGAAGGGAAGGAGGAGGTGGGGAGGAAGAGAAAACAAAGAAGACTGAGGAAGGGAGGAGGCTCCTACACTCAGGGATGCTTAGGGAATTGTGAAGCTGAGAACGAAGGACTTTTGGAGGTTTGTCCTGTTGTCTCTAGATTCTTTTAATTATTTTTTTAATCATTTTTATTTCGTTTTCTAATTTTTGAGATGAGCTTTGTAGCTCAGGCTGGTGGAAAGCTCAGGATCCCCCTGCCTTATTCCGGGACTACAGGCACGTGCCACCGTGTTCAGCTTCCAGCTTTACTTAAAAAAAAAATAAAAATAAAAAAATTGGGGAACTAGAGAAATGGCCATCGGTTAAGACTTCCCTCAGGGGCTGGAGAGATGGCTCAGTGGTTAAGAGCACTGACTGCTCTTCCAGAGGTCCTGAGTTCAATTCCCAGCAACCACATGGTAGCTCACAGCCATCTGTAATGAGATCCGATGCCCTCTTCCGGTGTGTCTGAAGACAGCTATAGTGTACTTATATATAATACATAAATAAATCTTAAAAAAAAGACTTCCCTCAGGCGACCCCAGGCTCATTCCCAGCACCCACACGCCAGCTCACACAACTGTTGGTAACCCCAACAGTAACTTGATACAAGACACATATGCTGGCAAAACACTCATGCATGTAAGGTAAAGTCAGTAAATCTAAAAAGGACTCCTTTCAGTTTTCAATGTATTTTTATTTCACGTGCATTGGCGTTTTGCCGGCGCGTGTGTCTGTGTTGAGGGTGTCAGATGTCCTGGAACTGGAGTCACAGGCAATTGTGAGCCACCGTGGAGAGGCTAGGAATCCAACCTGTGCAAAAGCAGCCTGTGCTCTTAACCTCTGGCTCATCTCTCCTCCTTTCCTCTCACTTTATTCAAAGCAGAAGCAGGCTTCCTTAGTAATGACCACAGAAGAGTTGGAAGTGAGAGAAACTCGTAAGAGGGAGGTTTCCAAGTTTCAGATGTTCTAGAGGCTGGAGGGGTGACCCGGTAGTTAAGAAAAGTGCTGTACGGAGGACTCAAATCAGTCAGTTCATGACTACCTGTAAAGCCAGCTCCAGGAATCACCCTCTTCTGGGCTCTCTCTAGGCATGCACACACACACACACACACACACACACACACACACACACACACACACACACACATCTTAAGTCTTAAACCTTGAAAAAGCCAGACATGGTGACTTACACCTTTAATCTTTAAGCCCAGTTCTTGGGGGCAGAGGTATGCAAATCTCTGTGAGTTCGAGTCTACCCTGGTCTACCTAACGTTCCAGGCCAGCCAGAGCTACATAATCAGACTCTGTCTCAAAACCACTTCTTGTGGCTGGGGCTGTAACTCAGTTTGTAGAAGTCTTTCCCGGCATTCAGGAAGTCTGTTATGCAGGCATAAACAGAGCATGGTGTGGGGAGGTAGAGGCAGGAGGGTCAGAAGGTCAGTGTTATCCTCAGAACACAGTGAGTTCAAGATCAGCCTGAGATACATAACCTTGCCTGAAAATACATACTGTATATGATACTAATTTTTGACAAGGCTGGTAGTCCAGCACTTAGGTAGAGGCAGGTGGATCAAATAGACCAGGTAGTCCAAGGCCAGCCTGGTCTACAGAGCAAGTTCAAGGCTGGCCAGAGATACACAGTGAGACCCTGTGTCTCATTTTTCTTTTCTTTCTTTTTTTGTTTGGCTCTCCTCCACCTTCCCCTCCT